>NW_028227013.1:0-19527 GCF_052327205.1 Somniosus microcephalus
ACACGCCCCCCGACACACACGCCCCCCGACACACACGCCCCCCCGACACACACGCCCCCCCGACACACACGCCCCCCGACACACACGCCCCCCGACACACACGCCCCCCGACACACACGCCCCCGACACACACGCCACGACACACGCCACCGACACACACCCCCGACACCACCCCCCGACACCCACGCCCCCCGACACCACGCCCCCGACACCCACGCCCCCCGACACCACGCCCCGACACCACGCCCCCCGACACCCACGCCCCCGACACCCACGCCCCCGACACCACGCCCCCCGACACCCACGCCCCCCGACACACACGCCCCCGACACCCACGCCCCCCGACACACACGCCCCCCGACCACCAGCCCGACACCCACGCCCCCCGACACACACGCCCCCCGACACCCGACACCCCACACCCGACCCCCGACACACACCCCCCTCACACACACCCCCCCGACACACACCCCCCGACCACTCACACCGCCCCCGACCACACACGCCCCCGACGCACACACACCACCCCCCCGACGCACACACCCCCGACGCACCCCCCGACACCCCCCCGACACACACCCCCCGACCGACACACACGACGCCCCCCGACACACACACCCCCCCGACACACACCCACGCCCCCGACACACACGCCCCGACACACCACGCCCCCCGACGCACACCCGACACCCCGACACCGCCCCCGACACACACGCCCCCGACACACACGCCCCCGACACACACGCCCGACACACCGCCCGACACACACGCCCCCGACACACACGCACCTCGACACACACGCCCCCGACACACACGCCCCGACACACGCCACCGACCACCCCGACACACGCCCCGACACACACGCCCGACACCGCCCCGACACACACGCCCCCGACACACACGCCCCCGACACACAGCCCCGACACACGCCCCGACACACACACACGCCCCCGACACACACACGCCCGACACACACGCCCCGACACACTCGCCCCCCGACACACACGCCCCCGACAGACACGCCCCGGACACACACGCCCCCGACAGACACGCCCCGGACACACTCGCCCCCCGACACACACGCCCCCGACAGACACGCCCCGGACACACACGCCCCCGACACACACGCCCCCGACACACACGCCCCCCGACACACACCCCCCCGACGCACACCCCCCGACACACGCCCCCCGACACACACGCCCCCGACACACACGCACCGACACACACGCCCCCGACACACACGCCCCCCGACACACACACACCCCCCGAAAAACACCCCCCCGACACACACGCCCCCCGACACACACCCCCCCGACACACACGCCCCCCGACACACCCCCCCCCGACGCACACGCCCCCCGACACACACCCCCCCGAGGCACACCCCCCCGACACCCCCCCCCCGACACACACGCCCCCCGACACACACGCACCCCGACACACACGCCCCCGACACACACGCCCCCGACACACACGCCCCCGACACACACGCCCCCGACACACACGCCCCCGACACACACGCCCCCGACACACACGCCCCCGACACACACGCCCCCGACACACACGCCCCCGACACACACGCCCCCGACACACACGCCCCCGACACACATGCCCCCCTCGACACACACACGCCTCCGACACACACACAGAGCCGACACACACCCACCCCCCGACACACACACACCACGACACACACACTCCCCCGACACACACACACGCCCCCCGACACACACTCGCCCCCCGACACACACACTCCCCCGACACACACACACACCCCTCGACACAAACACGCCCCTCGACACACACGCCCCCCCGACACACACACGCCCCCCGACACACACCCCCCCCCGACACACACACGCCCCCCGACACACACACCCGACACACAGGCCCCCCGACACACAGGCCCCCCGACACACAGGCCCCCCGACACACGCCCCCCGACACACACGCCCCACGACACACACAACCCCCCGACACACACGCCCCACGACACACACAACCCCCCGACACACACACGCTCCCCGAAACACACACGCTCCCCGACACACACGCCCCACGACACACACAACCCCCCGACACACACACGCTCCCCGACACACACACACGCCCCCCGACACACACACCCGACACACACACACACACACGCACCCCGACACCCACACACACCCGACACACACCCCCCCCCGACACCCACACACACCCGACACACACCCCCCCCGACACACACGCACCCCCCGACACCCCCCCCTGACACACACGCCCCCGACACACACACACCACGACACACGCACACACCCCGACATACACACACACCCCGACACACACACGCCCCACGACACACACAACCCCCCGACACACACATGCTCCCCGACACGCACACACGCCCCCCGACATACACACGCCCCCCGACACACACACACACACGCCCCCGACACACACACACACCCCGACACACACACGCCCCCCGACACACACACCCGACACACACAGACACACACACCCGACACACGCCCCCCGACACAAACGCCCCCCGACACACACGCCCCCGACACACACGCCCCCGACACACACGCCCCCCGACACAAACGCCCCCCGACACACGCGCCCCCCGGCACACGCGCCCCCCGACACACGCGCCACCCGACACACGCCCCACGACACACACACACGCCCCCGACACACACACACACGCCCCGACACACACACACGCCCCCCGACACACACGCCCCCGACACACACGCCCCCGACACACACGACCCCGACACACACGCCCCCGACACACACGCCCCCGACACACACGCCCCCGACACACGCCCCCGACACACACGCCCCGGACACACACGCCCCCGACACACACGCCCCCGACACACACGCCCCCGACACACACGCCCCCGACACACACGCCCCCGGCACACACGCCCCCGACACACACGCCCCCGACACACGCGCCTCCGACACACACGCCTCCGACACACACGCCCCCGACACACACGCCCCCCGACACACACGCCCCCCGACACACACGCCCCCGACACACACGCCCCCGACACACACGCCCCCGACACACACGCCCCCGACACACACGCCCCCGACACACACGCCCCCGACACACACGCCCCCGACACACACGCCCCCGACACACACGCCCCCGACACACACGCCCCCCCGACACACACGCCCCCGACACACACGCCCCCGACACACACGCCCCCGACACACACGCCCCCGACACACACGCCCCCCGACACACACGCCCCCCGACACACACGCCCCCCCCGACACAGACACACGCCCCCCGACTCTCACACACGCCCCCCCCGACACACACACACGCCCCCCGACTCACACCCCCCCGACACACACGCCCCCCGACACACACACACGCCCCCCGACACACACACACGCCCCCCGACACACACACACGCCCCCCGACACACACACACGCCCCTCGACACACACACACGCCCCCCGACACACACACACGCCCCCCGCCACACACACACGCCCCCCGACACACACGCCCCCCGACTCACACGCCCCCCGACACAAACGCCCCCCGACACACACGCCGCCCGACACACACGCCCCCCGACACACACGCCCCCCGACACACACGCCCCCGACACACACGCCCCCGACACACACGCCCCCGACACACACGCCCCCGACACACACGCCCCCGACACACACGCCCCCGACACACACGCCCCCGACACACACGCCCCCGACACACACGCCCCCCGACACACACGCCCCCCGACACAGACACACGCCCCCCCCAACACACACACACGCCCCCCGACTCACACACACGCCCCCCCCGACACACACACACGCCCCCCGACACACACGCCCCCCGACTCACACGCCCCCCGACAGACACGCCCCCCGACAGACACGCCCCCCGACAGACACGCCCCCGGACAGACACGCCCCCGGACACACACGCCCCCGACACACACGCCCCCGACACACACGCCCCCGACACACACGCCCCCCCGACACACACGCCCCCCGACACACACGCCCCCCGACACACACGCCCCCGACACACACGCCCCCGACACACACGCCCCCGACACACACGCCCCCGACACACACGCCCCCGACACACACGCCCACGACACACACGCCCCGGACACACACGCCTCCGACACACACACAGAGCCGACACACACCCACCCCCCGACACAAACACCCCACGACACACACACACCACGACACACACACACCCCACGACACACACACACCCCTCGACACACACACTCCCCCGACACACACACACCCCGCGACACACACACCCCCCGACACACACGCCCCCCGACACACACGCCCCGGACACACACGCCTCCGACACACACACAGAGCCGACACACACCCACCCCCCGACACAAACACCCCACGACACACACACCCACGACACACACACACCCACGACACACACACACCCCACGACACACACACACCCCTCGACACACACACTCCCCCGACACACACACACCCCGCGACACACACACCCCCTGACACACACGCCCCCCGACACACACGCCCCCCGACACACACGCCCCCCGACACACACGCCCCCCGACACAAACCCCCCGACACACACGCCCCCGACACACTCGCCCCCCGACACACTCGCCCCCGACACACACACACACCCCTCGACACACACACCCCCCCCGACACACACACGCCCCCCGACACACACACCCGACACACACGCCCCGCGACACACTCGCCCCTGACACACACACACACCCCTCGACACACACACCCGACACACACGCCCCCCCGACACACTCGCCCCCGACACACTCGCCCCCCGACACACACACACGCCCCCGACACACAAACGCCCCCACACACACACACCACGACACACACACACCACGACACACACGCCCCCCCGACACACACGCCCCCCGACACACAGGCCCCCCGACACACAGGCCCCCCGACACAGAGGCCCCCCGACACACAGGCCCCCCGACACACTCGCCCCCCGACACACACGCCCCCCGACACACACGCCCCCGACACACACGCCCCCGACGCACACGCCCCCGACGCACACGCCCCCCGACGCACACGCCCCCCGACGCACACGCCCCACCGACGCACACGCCGCCCGACGCACACGCCGCCCGACGCACACGCCCCCCGACGCACACGCCCCCCGACACACACGCCCCCCCGACACACACGCCCCCCGACACACACGCCCCCGACACACACGCCCCCGACACACACACCCCCGACAC
The DNA here is from genome assembly GCF_052327205.1 of Somniosus microcephalus. Taxonomy (NCBI): domain Eukaryota; kingdom Metazoa; phylum Chordata; class Chondrichthyes; order Squaliformes; family Somniosidae; genus Somniosus; species Somniosus microcephalus. The sequence continues at coordinate 5,271 of NW_028227013.1, forward strand.
ACACGTCCCCGACACACACGCCCCCGACACACACGCACCCCGACGCACACGCCCCCCGACGCACACGCCCCCCGACGCACACGCCCCACCGACGCACACGCCGCCCGACGCACACGCCGCCCGACGCACACGCCCCCCGACACACACGCCACCCCGACACACACGCCCCCCGACACACACGCCCCCGACACACACGCCCCCGACACACACGCCCCCGACACACACGCCCCCCGACACACTCGCCCCCCGACACACTCGCCCCCCGACGCACACGCCCCCCGACGCACACGCCCCCCCGACGCACACGCCCCCCCGACGCACACGCCGCCCGACGCACACGCCGCCCGACGCACACGCCCCCCGACGCACACGCCCCCGACGCACACGCCCCCGACGCACACGCCCCCCGACGCACACGCCCCCCGACGCACACGCCCCCCGACGCACACGCCCCCCCGACGCACACGCCGCCCGACACACACGCCCCCCGACACACACGCCCCCCGACACACACGCCCCCCGACACACACACCCCCCCGACACACACACACCCCCCCGACAACCCCGTCACTCACAGCCCCCGACACACATACCCCCCGACACACACACCCCACGACACACACATACCCCTCGACACACACACACCCCTCGACACACACACACCCCCCCCGACACACACACCCCCCCGACACACACGCCCCCCGACACACGCCCCCCGACACACACCCCCCCGACACACACACCCCCCCGACACACACACCCCCCCGACACACACACCCCCCCCGACACACACGCACCCCGACACACACGCCCCCGACACACACGCCCCCGACACACACGCCCCGACACACACGCCCCCCGACACAGACACACGCCCCCCCCGACACACACACACGCCCCCCGACACACACACACGCCCCCCGACACACACACACGCCCCCCGACACACACACACGCCCCCCGACACACACACACGCCCCCCGACACACACACACGCCCCCGACACACACACACGCCCCCCGACACACACACACGCCCCCCGACACACACACAAGCCCCCGACACACACACACGCCCCCCGACACACACACACGCCCCCCGACACACACACACGCCCCCCGACACACGGTCACAATCCCCCCGACACACGGTCACAAGCCCCCCGACACACACACACACGCCCCCGACACACACACACGCCCCCCGACACACACACACGCCCCCCGACACACACACACGCCCCCCGACACACACACGCCCCCCGACTCACACACACGCCCCCCGTCACACGCCCCCCGACACACACACACGCCCCCCCGACACACACACACGCCCCCCAGCACACACACACGCCCCCCCGACACACACACACGCCCCCCGACACACACACACGCCCCCCCGACACACACACACGCCCCCCGACACACACACACGCCCCCCGACACACACGCCCCCGACACACACGCCCCCCGACACCCACGCCCCCCGACACCCACGCCCCCCGACACCCACGCCCCCCGACACCCACGCCCCCCGACACACACGCCCCCCGACACCCACGCCCCCCGACACCCACGCCCCCCGACACCCACGCCCCCCGACACACACGCTCCCCGACATACACACACGCCCCCCGACGCACACCCCCCCCGACGCACACCCCCCCCGACGCATACACCCCCCCGACACACACCCACCCCCCCGACACACACCCACGCCCCCCGACACACACACACGCCCCCCAACACACACACCCCCCCCGACACACACACACCCCCCGACACACACCCCCCCGTCACACGCCCCCCCGTCACACACGCCCCCCGACACACACCCCCCCGACACACACGCCTCCGACACACACGCCCCCGACACACACGCCCCCGACACACACGCCCCCGACACACACGCCCCCGACACACACGCCCCCGACACACACGCCCCCGACACACACGCCCCCGACACACACGCCCCCGACACACACGCCCCCGACACACACGCCCCCGACACACACGCCTCCGACACACACACGCCTCCGACACACACACAGAGCCGACACACACCCACCCCCCGACACAAACACCCCACGACACACACACCCCACGACACACACACCCCACGACACACACACCCCGCGACACACACGCCCCCCGACACACACACGCCCCCCCCGACACACACGCCCCCCGACACACACGCCCCCCGACACAAACCCCCCGACACACACGCCCCCGACACACACGCCCCCCGACACAAACCCCCCGACACACACGCCCCCGACACACTCGCCCCCCGACACACTCGCCCCCGACACACACACACACCCCTCGACACAAACACACCCCTCGACACACACACCCCCCGACACACACACACACCCCTCGACACACACACCCCCCCGACACACACACGCCCCCCGACACACACACCCGACACACGCACCCCCCCGACACACACACGCCCCCCGACACACTCGCCCCCCGACACACACGCCCCCCGACACACAGGCCCCCCGACACACAGGCCCCCCGACACACAGGCCCCCCGACACACTCGCCCCCGACACACTCGCCCCCCGACACACACGCCCCCCGACACACAGGCACCCCGACACACAGGCCCCCCGACACACACGCCCCCCGACACACTCGCCCCCCGACACACACGCCCCCCGACACACACGCCCCCCGACACACACGCCCCCCGACACACACGCCCCCCGACACACACGCCCCCCCGACACACACGCCCCCCGACACACACGCCCCCCGACACACACGCCCCCCGACACACACGCCCCCGACACACACGCCACCGACACACACGCCCCCGACACACACGCCCCCGACACACACCCCCCCGACACCCACGCCCCCCGACACCCACGCCCCCCGACACCCACGCCCCTCGACACCCACGCCCCCCGACACCCACGCCCCCCGACACCCACGCCCCCCGACACCCACGCCCCCCGACACCCACGCCCCCCGACACCCACGCCCCCCGACACCCACGCCCCCCGACACCCACGCCCCCCGACACCCACGCCCCCCGACACCCACGCCCCCCGACACCCACGCCCCCCGGACACCCACGCCCCCCGGACACACACGCCCCCCGGACACACACGCCCCCCGGACACACACGCCCCCCGGACACACACGCCCCCCGGACACACACGCCCCCCGACACACACGCCCCCCGACACACACGCCCCCCGTCACTCACACCCCCCGACACCCCCACCCCCCGACACACACACACCCCTCGACACACACAGCCCCCCGACGCACACAGCCCCCCGACGCACACACCCCCCCGACGCACACCCACCCCCGACGCACACCACCCCCCGACGCACACCCCCCCGACGCACCCCCCCCCGACGCACACACCCCCCCGACACACACCCACCCCCCCGACACACACCCACCCCCCCGACACACACACACGCCCCCCGACACACACACACGCCCCCCGACACACACCCACACGCCCCCCGACACACACGCCCCCTAACACAACCCCCCGACGCACACCCCCCGACGCACACCCCCCCGACACACGCCCCCCCGACACACACGCCCCCCGACACACACCCCCCCGACACACACACACACCCCTCGACACAAACACACCCCTCGACACACACACCCCCCGACACACACACACACCCCTCGACACACACACCCCCCCGACACACACACGCCCCCCGACACACACACCCGACACACGCACCCCCCCGACACACACACGCCCCCCGACACACTCGCCCCCCGACACACACGCCCCCCGACACACAGGCCCCCCGACACACAGGCCCCCCGACACACAGGCCCCCCGACACACTCGCCCCCGACACACTCGCCCCCCGACACACACGCCCCCCGACACACAGGCACCCCGACACACAGGCCCCCCGACACACACGCCCCCCGACACACTCGCCCCCCGACACACACGCCCCCCGACACACACGCCCCCCGACACACACGCCCCCCGACACACACGCCCCCCGACACACACGCCCCCCCGACACACACGCCCCCCGACACACACGCCCCCCGACACACACGCCCCCCGACACACACGCCCCCGACACACACGCCACCGACACACACGCCCCCGACACACACGCCCCCGACACACACCCCCCCGACACCCACGCCCCCCGACACCCACGCCCCCCGACACCCACGCCCCTCGACACCCACGCCCCCCGACACCCACGCCCCCCGACACCCACGCCCCCCGACACCCACGCCCCCCGACACCCACGCCCCCCGACACCCACGCCCCCCGACACCCACGCCCCCCGACACCCACGCCCCCCGACACCCACGCCCCCCGACACCCACGCCCCCCGACACCCACGCCCCCCGGACACCCACGCCCCCCGGACACACACGCCCCCCGGACACACACGCCCCCCGGACACACACGCCCCCCGGACACACACGCCCCCCGACACACACGCCCCCCGACACACACGCCCCCCGTCACTCACACCCCCCGACACCCCCACCCCCCGACACACACACACCCCTCGACACACACAGCCCCCCGACGCACACAGCCCCCCGACGCACACACCCCCCCGACGCACACCCACCCCCGACGCACACCACCCCCCGACGCACACCCCCCCGACGCACCCCCCCCCCGACGCACACACCCCCCCGACACACACCCACCCCCCCGACACACACACACGCCCCCCGACACACACACACGCCCCCCGACACACACCCACACGCCCCCCGACACACACGCCCCCTAACACAACCCCCCGACGCACACCCCCCGACGCACACCCCCCCGACACACGCCCCCCCGACACACACGCCCCCCGACACACACCCCCCCGACACACACGCCCCCGACACACACGCCCCCGACACACACGCCCCCCGACACACACGCCCCCCGACACACACGCACCTCGACACACACGCCCCCGACACACACGCCCCCGACACACACGCCACCCCGACACACACGCCCCCGACACACACGCCCCCGACACACACGCCCCCGACACACACGCCCCCGACACACACGCCCCCGACACACACGCCCCCGACACACACGACCCCGACACACACACACGCCCCCCCGACACACACGCCCCCGACACACACGCCCCCGACACACTCGCCCCCCGACACACACGCCCCCGACAGACACGCCCCGGACACACACGCCCCCGACAGACACGCCCCGGACACACTCGCCCCCCGACACACACGCCCCCGACAGACACGCCCCGGACACACACGCCCCCGACACACACGCCCCCGACACACACGCCCCCCGACACACACCCCCCCGACGCACACCCCCCCGACACACGCCCCCCCGACACACACGCCCCCCGACACACACCCCCCCGACACACACGCACCCGACACACACGCCCCCGACACACACGCCCCCCGACACACACACACCCCCCGAAAAACACCCCCCCGACACACACGCCCCCCGACACACACCCCCCCGACACACACGCCCCCCGACACACCCCCCCCCGACGCACACGCCCCCCGACACACACCCCCCCGAGGCACACCCCCCCGACACACCCCCCCCCCGACACACACGCCCCCCGACACACACGCACCCCGACACACACGCCCCCGACACACACGCCCCCGACACACACGCCCCCGACACACACGCCCCCGACACACACGCCCCCCCGACACACACGCCCCCCGACACACACCCCCCCGACACACACGCACCCGACACACACGCCCCCGACACACACGCCCCCCGACACACACACACCCCCCGAAAAACACCCCCCCGACACACACGCCCCCCGACACACACCCCCCCGACACACACGCCCCCCGACACACCCCCCCCCGACGCACACGCCCCCCGACACACACCCCCCCGAGGCACACCCCCCCGACACACCCCCCCCCGACACACACGCCCCCCGACACACACGCACCCCGACACACACGCCCCCGACACACACGCCCCCGACACACACGCCCCCGACACACACGCCCCCGACACACACGCCCCCGACACACACGCCCCCGACACACACGCCCCCGACACACACGCCCCCGACACACACGCCCCCGACACACACGCCCCCGACACACACGCACCCGACACACATGCCCCCCTCGACACACACACGCCTCCGACACACACACAGAGCCGACACACACCCACCCCCCGACACACACACACCACGACACACACACTCCCCCGACACACACACACGCCCCCCGACACACACTCGCCCCCCGACACACACACTCCCCCGACACACACACACGCCCCTCGACACAAACACGCCCCTCGACACACACGCCCCCCCGACACACACACGCCCCCCGACACACACCCCCCCCCGACACACACACGCCCCCCGACACACACACCCGACACACAGGCCCCCCGACACACAGGCCCCCCGACACACAGGCCCCCCGACACACGCCCCCCGACACACACGCCCCACGACACACACAACCCCCCGACACACACGCCCCACGACACACACAACCCCCCGACACACACACGCTCCCCGAAACACACACGCTCCCCGACACACACGCCCCACGACACACACAACCCCCCGACACACACACGCTCCCCGACACACACACACGCCCCCCGACACACACACCCGACACACACACACACACACACGCACCCCGACACCCACACACACCCGACACACACCCCCCCCGACACACACGCACCCCCCGACACCCCCCCCTGACACACACGCCCCCGACACACACACACCACGACACACGCACACACCCCGACATACACACACACCCCGACACACACACGCCCCACGACACACACAACCCCCCGACACACACATGCTCCCCGACACGCACACACGCCCCCCGACATACACACGCCCCCCGACACACACACACACACGCCCCCGACACACACACACACCCCGACACACACACGCCCCCCGACACACACACCCGACACACACAGACACACACACCCGACACACGCCCCCCGACACAAACGCCCCCCGACACACACGCCCCCGACACACACGCCCCCGACACACACGCCCCCGACACACACGCCCCCGACACACACGCCCCCGACACACACGCCCCCCGACACAAACGCCCCCCGACACACGCGCCCCCCGGCACACGCGCCCCCCGACACACGCGCCACCCGACACACGCCCCACGACACACACACACGCCCCCGACACACACACACACGCCCCGACACACACACACGCCCCCCGACACACACGCCCCCGACACACACGCCCCCGACACACACGACCCCGACACACACGCCCCCGACACACACGCCCCCGACACACACGCCCCCGACACACGCCCCCGACACACACGCCCCGGACACACACGCCCCCGACACACACGCCCCCGACACACACGCCCCCGACACACACGCCCCCGACACACACGCCCCCGGCACACACGCCCCCGACACACACGCCCCCGACACACACGCCTCCGACACACACGCCCCCGACACACACGCCCCCCGACACACACGCCCCCCGACACACACGCCCCCGACACACACGCCCCCGACACACACGCCCCCGACACACACGCCCCCGACACACACGCCCCCGACACACACGCCCCCGACACACACGCCCCCGACACACACGCCCCCGACACACACGCCCCCGACACACACGCCCCCCGACACACACGCCCCCGACACACACGCCCCCGACACACACGCCCCCGACACACACGCCCCCGACACACACGCCCCCGACACACACGCCCCCCGACACACACGCCCCCCGACACACACGCCCCCCCCGACACAGACACACGCCCCCCGACTCTCACACACGCCCCCCCCGACACACACACACGCCCCCCGACTCACACGCCCCCCGACACACACGCCCCCCGACACACACACACGCCCCCCGACACACACACGCCCCCCGACACACACACACGCCCCCCGACACACACACACGCCCCTCGACACACACACACGCCCCCCGACACACACACACGCCCCCGCCCCACACACACGCCCCCCGACACACACGCCCCCCGACTCACACGCCCCCCGACACAAACGCCCCCCGACACACACGCCGCCCGACACACACGCCCCCCGACACACACGCCCCCCGACACACACGCCCCCGACACACACGCCCCCGACACACACGCCCCCGACACACACGCCCCCGACACACACGCCCCCCGACACACACGCCCCCCGACACAGACACACGCCCCCCCCAACACACACACACGCCCCCCGACACACACACACGCCCCCCGACACACACACACGCCCCCGACACACACACACGCCCCCCGACACACACACACGCCCCCCGACACACACACACGCCCCCCGACACACACACACGCCCCCCGACACACACACACGCCCCACGACACACGGTCACAAGCCCCCCGACACACACACACAAGCCCCCCGACACACACACAGACGTCCCCGACACACACACACGCCCCCCGACACACACACACGCCCCCCGACACACACACACGCCCCCCGACACACACACACGCCCCCCCGACACACACAAGCCCCCCGACACACACACACGCCGCCGCGACACACACACACGCCCCCCGACACACCCCCCGACACACACGCCTCCCGACACACACGCCCCCCGACACACACACACGCCCCCCGACACACACACACGCCCCCCGACACACACACACGCTCCCCGACACACACACACGTCCCCCGACACACACACACCCCCCGACACATACACCTGACACACACACACACGCACACACACACACGCACCCCGACACCCACACGCACCCGACACACATGCACCCCCCGACACACATGCCCCCCGACACACACGCCCCCCCGACACACACGCCCCGACACACACGCCCCCCGACACGCCCCCGACACACACACACCTCGACAGACACGCCCCCGACAGACACGCCCCCCGACAGACACGCCCCCTGACAGACACGCCCCCCCGACAGATGCTCCCCCCAGACACGCCCCCCGACACACACGCCCCCCGACACACACGCCCCTGACACACACGCCCCCCGACACACTCGCCCCCCGACACACTCGCCCCGCGACACACTCGTCCCCCCGACACACACACACGCCCCCCGACACACACACACGCCCCCCGACACACACACACGGCCTCCGACACACACACACGCCCCCCGACACACACACACGCCCCCCGACACACACACACGCCCCCCGACACACACACACGCCCCCCGACACACACACACGCCCCCCGACACACACACACACGCCCCCCGACACACAGTCACACGCCCCCCGACACACACACACACGCCCCCCGACACACACACACGCCCCCCCCCGACACACACACACGTCCCCGACACACACACACGCCCCCCGACACACACACACGCCCCCCGACACACACACACGCCCCCCGACACACACACACGCCCCCCCACGACACACACACACGCCCCCCCGACACACACACACGCCCTCCGACTCACACACACGCCCCCCGACACACACCCCCCGACACACACACCCCGACACACACGCCCCCCGACACACACCCCCCGACACACACGCCCCCGACACACACGCCCCCCGACACACACACACCACGACACACACACACACCCCGACACACACACACGCCCGACACACACACGCTCCCCGACACACACACACGCGCCCCGACACACACACACGCCCCCCGACACACACACCCGACACACACACACACACACGCACCCCGACACCCACACACACCCGACACACACCCCCCCGACACACACGCACCCCCCGACACACACGCCCCCCGACACACGCACGCCCCCGACACACACACACCCCCCGACACACACATGCTCCCCGACGCACACACACGCCCCCCGACATACACACGCCCCCCAACACACACACACACGCCCCCCGACACACACACACGCCCCCCGACACACACACACGCCCCCCGACACACACACACGGCCTCCGACACACACACACGCCCCCCGACACACACACACACGCCCCCAGACACACACACACGGCCTCCGACACACACACACGCCCCCCGACACACACACACGCCCCCCCCGACACACACACACGCCCCCCGACTCACACACACGCCCCCCGACACACACACACGGCCTCCGACACACACACACGCCCCCCGACACACACACACGCCCCCCGACACACACACACGCCCCCCGACACACACACACGCCCCCCGACACACACACACGCCCCCCCCGACACACACACACGCCCCCCGACTCACACACACGCCCCCGACACACGCCCCCCGACACACACCCCCCGACACACACGCCCCCCGACACACACACACGCCCCCTGACACACACACACCCCCCGACACACACACCCGACACACACACACACACACGCACCCCGACACACACACACGCCCGACACACACACGCTCCCCGACACACACACACGCCCCCCAACACACACACGCCCCCCGACACACACACACGCCCCCCGACACACACACACACACACACACGCACCTTCCGACACACACGCACCCCCCGACACCCCCGCCCCCCGATACACCCCCCCCGACACACACGCCCCCCGACACACACGCCCCCCGACACACGCCCCCCGACACACACACACCACGACACACACAACCCCCCGACACACACATGCTCCCCGACACACACACACGCCCCCCGACATACACACGCCCCCCGACACACACACGCCCCCCGACACACACACCCGACACACACACGCCCCCCGACACACACACCCGACACACACAGACACACACGCCCCCCGACACACACACCCGACACACACAGACACACACGCCCCCCGACACACACACCCGACACACACGCCCCCCGACACACACGCCCCCCGACACACACGCCCCCGACACACACGCCCCCGACACACACGCCCCCGACACACACGCCCCCGACACACACGCCCCCCGACACAAACGCCCCCCGACACAAACGCCCCCCGACACACACGCCCCCCGGCACACACGCCCCCCGACACACACGCCCCCCGACACACACGCCACCCGACACACGCCCCCCGACACACACACATGCCCCCCGACACACACACACGCCCCCGACACACACACACACGCCCCCGACACACACACACACGCCCCCGACACACACACACGCCCCCCGACACACACACACGCCCCCCGAGAAACACACACACGCCCCCCGACACACACACTCGCCCCCCGACACACACACACGCCCCCCGACACACACACACACGCCCCCGACACACACACACGCCCCCCGACACACACCCCCCGACACACACGCCCCCCGACACACACACACGCCCCCTGACACACACACATGCTCCCCGACACACACACACGCCCCCCGACACACACACACGCCCCCCGACAGACACGCCCCCGACAGACACGCCCCCCGACAGACGCCCCCCGACAGACACGCCCCCCGACAGACGCCCCCCCAGACACGCCCCCGACACACACGCCCCCCGACACACACGCCCCCCGACAAACACGCCCCCCGACACACACGCCCCCCGACACACACGCCCCCCGACACACACGCCCCCCCGACACACACACGCCCCCCGACACACACACTAGCCCCCCGACACACACACACGCCCCCCGACTCACACACACGCCCCCCGACACACACCCCCCGACACACACGTCCCCCGACACACACACACGCTCCCCGACACACACACACGCCCCCCGACATACACACACGCCCCCCGACACACACACACCCCCCGACACATACACCCGACACACACACTCACACACACGCCCCCGACACACACACACACGCCCCCGACACACACACACGCCCTCCGAGACACACACACGCCCCCCGACACACACACACGCCCCCCGAGAAACACACACACGCCCCCCGACACACACACTCGCCCCCCGACACACACACACGCCCCCCGACACACACACACACGCCCCCGACACACACACACGCCCCCCCGACACACACCCCCAGACACACACGCCCCCCGACACACACACACGCCCCCTGACACACACACATGCTCCCCGACACACACACACGCCCCCCGACATACACACACGCCCCCCCGACACACACACACGCACCCCGACACACACACGCACCCGACACACATGCACCCACCGACACACACGCCCCCCGACACACACGCCCCCCCGACACGCCCCCGACAGACACGCCCCCCCGACACGCCCCCGACAGACACGCCCCCGACAGACACGCCCCCGACAGACACGCCCCCCGACAGACACGCCCCCCGACAGACACGCCCCCCGACAGACACGCCCCCCGACAGACACGCCACACACACGCCCCCCGACACACACGCCCCCCGACACACACGCCCCCCGACACACACACGCCCCCCGACACACACACTAGCCCCCCGACACACACACACGCCCCCCGACTCACACACACGCCCCCCGACACACCCCCCCCGACACACACGCCCCCCCGACACACACACACGCCCCCCCGACACACACACAACGCTCCCTGACACACACACACGCCCCCCGACATACACACACAGCCCCCCGACACACACACACCCCCCGACACATACACCCGACACACACACACACACACACGCACGCACCCCGACACACACACGCACCCGACACACATGCACCCCCCGACACACACGCCCCCCGACACACACGCCCCCTGACACACACGCCCCCCCGACACACACGCCCCCCGACACGCCCCCGACACACACACCACGACAGACACGCCCCCGAAAGACACGCACCCCCGACAGACACGCCCCCCGACAGACACGCCCCCCCCAGACACGCCCCCCGACACACACGCCCCCCGACAAACACGCCCCCCGACACACACGCCCCCCGACACACACGCCCCCCGACACCCACGCCTCCCGACACACTCGCCCCGCGACACACACTCGTCCCCCCGACACACACTCACGCCCCCCGACACACACACACGCCCCCCGACACACACACACGGCCTCCGACACACACACACGCCCCCCGACACACACACACGCCCCCGACACACACACACGCCCCCCGACACACACACACGCCCCCGACACTCTCACACGCCCCCCGACACACAGTCACACGCCCCCCGACACACACACACACGCCCCCAGACACGCACACCCCCGACACACACGCCCCCGACACACTCGCCCCCCGACACACACACGCCCCCGACAGACACGCCCCGGACACACACGCCCCCGACAGACACGCCCCGGACACACTCGCCCCCCGACACACACGCCCCCGACAGACACGCCCCGGGACACACACGCCCCCGACACACACGCCCCCGACCACACACGCCCCCCGACACACACCCACCCGACGCACACCCCCCCGACACACGCCCCCCCGACACACACGCCCCCCGACAGACACCCCCCCGACACACACGCACCCGACACACACGCCCCCGACACACACGCCCCCCGACACACACACACCCCCCGAAAAACACCCCCCCGACACACACGCCCCCCGACACACACCCCCCGACACACACGCCCCCCGACACCCCCCCCGACGCACACGCCCCCCGACGCACACCCCCCCGACGCACACCCCCCCGACACACCCCCCCCCCCGACACACACGCCCCCCGACACACACGCACCCCGACACACACGCCCCCGACACACACGCCCCCGACACACACGCCCCCGACACACACGCCCCCGACACACACGCCCCCGACACACACGCCCCCGACACACACGCCCCCGACACACACGCCCCCGACACACACGCCCCCGACACACACGCCCCCGACACACACGCCCCCCTCGACACACACACAGAGCCGACACACACACAGAGCCGACACACACCCACCCCCCGACACACACACACCACGACACACACACTCCCCCGACACACACACACGCCCCCCGACACACACTCGCCCCCCGACACACACACTCCCCCGACACACACACACACCCCTCGACACAAACACGCCCCTCGACACACACGCCCCCCCGACACACACACGCCCCCCGACACACACCCCCCCCCGACACACACACGCCCCCCGACACACACACCCGACACACAGGCCCCCCCGACACACAGGCCCCCGACACACAGGCCCCCCGACACACGCCCCCCGACACACACGCCCACGACACACACAACCCCCCGACACACACGCCC
>NW_028227014.1:0-19448 GCF_052327205.1 Somniosus microcephalus
ACACACACACACTATACTGCAGTACATTCCCCACACAACACACACACTATACTGCAGTACATTCCCCGCACACACACACACACTATACTGCAGTACATTCCACACACACACACACTATACTGCAGTACATTCCCACACACACACACACTATACTGCAGTACATTCCCCACAACACACACACACTATACTGCAGTACATTCCCCACACAACACACACACTATACTGCAGTACATTCCCCACACACACACACACTATACTGCAGTACATTCCCCACACACACACACACTATACTGCAGTACATTCCCCACACACACACACTATACTGCAGTACATTCCCCACACACACACACTATACTGCAGTACATTCCCACACACACACACACTATACTGCAGTACATTCCCCACACACACACACACTATACTGCAGTACATTCCCCACACACACACACACTATACTGCAGTACATTCCCCACACACACACACACTATACTGCAGTACATTCCCCACACACACACACACTATACTGCAGTACATTCCCCACACACACACACACTATACTGCAGTACATTCCCCACACACACACACTATACTGCAGTACATTCCCCACACACACACACTATACTGCAGTACATTCCCCACACACACACACTATACTGCAGTACATTCCCCACACACACACACTATACTGCAGTACATTCCCCACACACACACACACTATACTGCAGTACATTCCCCACACACACACACTATACTGCAGTACATTCCCCACACACACACACACTATACTGCAGTACATTCCCCACACACACACACTATACTGCAGTACATTCCCCACACACACACACTATACTGCAGTACATTCCCCACACACACACTATACTGCAGTACATTCCCCACACACACACACACTATACTGCAGTACATTCCCCACACACACACACTATACTGCAGTACATTCCCCACACACACACACTATACTGCAGTACATTCCCCACACACACACACTATATCTGCAGTACATTCCCCACACACACACACACTATACTGCAGTACATTCCCCCACACACACACACACTATACTGCAGTACATTCCCCACACACACACACACTATACTGCAGTACATTCCCCACACACACACACACTATACTGCAGTACATTCCCCACACACACACACACTATACTGCAGTACATTCCCCACACACACACACACTATACTGCAGTACATTCCCCACACACACACACACTGTACTGCATACATTCCCACACACACGCACTATACTGCAGTACATTCCCCACACACACACACTATACTGCAGTACATTCCCCACACACACACACACTATACTGCAGTACATTCCCCACACACACACACACTATACTGCAGTGCATTCCCCACCCACACACACACACTATGCTGCATACATTCCCCACACACACACACACTATACTGCAGTACATTCCCCACACACACACACTATACTGCAGTACATTCCCCACACACACACACACACTATACTGCAGTACATTCCCCACACACACACACACTATACTGCAGTACATTCCCCCCACACACACACACACTATACTGCAGTACATTCCCCACACACACACACACTGTACTGCAGTACATTCCCCCCACACACACACACTATACTGCAGTACATTCCCCACACACACACACTATACTGCAGTACATTCCCCACACACAAACACACTATACTGCAGCACATTCCCCCCACACACACACACTATACTGCAGTACATTCCCCACACACACACACAATATACTGCATACATTCCCCACACACACACACGCTATACTGCAGTACATTCCCCACACACACACACACACTATACTGCATACATTCCCCACACACACACACACACTATACTGCAGTACATTCCCCACACACACACACATTATACTGCAGTACATTCCCCGCACACACACACACACTATACTGCAGTACATTCCCCACACACACACACACTATACTGCAGTACATTCGCCACACACACGCACACTATACTGCAGTACATTCCCCACACACACACACACTATACTGCAGTACATTCCCCACACACACACACACTATACTGCAGTACATTCCCCACACACACACACACTATACTGCAGTACATTCCCCACACACACACACACTATACTGCAGTACATTCCCCACTCATACACACTATACTGCAGTACATTACCTACACACACACTCACTATACTGCAGTACATTCCCCACACACACACTCTATGCTGCAGTACATTCCCCCCACACACACACACTATACTGCAGTGCATTCCCCACACACACACACACTATACTGCAGTACATTCCCCACACACACACACACTATACTGCAGCACATTCCCCACACACACACACTATACTGCAGTACATTCCCCACACACACACACACTATACTGCGGTACATTCCCCCCACACACACACACTATACTGCAGTGCATTCCCCACACACACACACTATACTGCAGTACATTCCCCACGCACACACACACTATACTGCAGTACATTCCCCACACACACACACACTATACTGCAGTACATTCCCCACACACACTATACTGCAGTACATTCCACACACACACACACTATACTGCAGTACATTCCCCACACACACACACACACTATACTGCAGTACATTCCCCACACACACACACTATACTGCAGTACATTCCCCACGCACACACACACTATACTGCAGTACATTCCCCACACACACACACACTATACTGCAGTACATTCCCCACACACACTATACTGCAGTACATTCCCCGCACACACACACACTATACTGCAGTACATTTTCCACACACACACACTATACTGCAGTACATTCCCCACGCACACACACACTATACTGCAGTACATTCCCCACACACACACACACTATACTGCAGTACATTCCCCACGCACACACACACTATACTGCAGTACATTCCCCACGCACACACACACTATACTGCATACATTCCCCACACACACACACACTATACTGCAGTACATTCCCCACACACACACACACTATACTGCATACATTCCCCACACACACACACACTATACTGCAGTACATTCCCCACACACACACACTATACTGCAGTACATTCCCCACACACACTATACTGCAGTACATTCCCCACACACACACACACTATACTGCAGTACATTCCCCACACACACACACACTATACTGCAGTACATTCCCCACACACACACACACTATACTGCAGTACATTCCCCACACACACACACACTATACTGCAGTACATTCCCCACACACATACACACTGTACTGCAGTACATTCCCCACACACACACACACTATACTGCATACATTCCCCACACACACACACACTATACTGCAGTACATTCCCCACACACACACACACTATACTGCAGTACATTCCCCACACACACACACACTATACTGCAGTACATTCCCCCCACACACACACACTATACTGCAGTACATTCCCCACACACACACACACTATACTGCATACATTCCCCACACACACACACACTATACTGCAGTACATTCCCCACACACACACACACCATACTGCATACATTCCCCAGAAACACACACACTATACTGCAGTACATTCCCCACACACACACACACTATACTGCATACATTCCCCACACACACACACACTATACTGCGGTACATTCCCCACACACACACACACTATACTGCGGTACATTCCCCACACACACACACACTATACTGCAGTACATTCCCCCCACACACACACACTATACTGCAGTACATTCCCCACATACACACACACTATACTGTACTACATTCCCCACACACACACACACTCTATACTGCGGTACATTCCCCCCACACACTCACACTATACTGCAGTACATTCCCCACACACACACACACTATACTGCAGTACATTCCCCACACACACACACACTATACTGCAGTACATTCCCCACACACACACACACTATACTGCAGTACATTCCCCACACACACACACACTATACTGCAGTACATTCCCCACACACACACACACTATACTGCAGTACATTCCCCGCACACACACACACTATACTGCAGTACATTTTCCACACACACACACTATACTGCAGTACATTCCACACACACACACACACTATACTGCAGTACATTCCCCACACACACACACACTATACTGCAGTACATTCCCCACACACACACACACTATACTGCATACATTCCCCACACACACACACACTATACAGCAGTACATTCCCCCCACACACACACACTGTACTGCATACATTCCCCACACACACACTATACTGCAGTACATTCCCCCCACACACACACTATACTGCAGTACATTCCCCACACACACACACACTATACTGCAGTACATTCCCCACACACACACACACTATACTGCAGTGCATTCCCCACACACACACACACTATGCTGCATACATTCCCCACACACACACACACTATACTGCAGTACATTCCCCACACACACACACTATACTGCAGTACATTCCCCACACACACACACACTATACTGCAGTACATTCCCCACACACACACACTATACTGCAGTACATTCCCCACACACACACACTATACTGCAGTACATTCCCCACACATACACACTATACTGCAGTACATTCCCCACACACACACACACTATACTGCAGTACATTCCCCCCACACACACACACACTATACTGCAGTACATTCCCCACACACACACAATACTGCAGTACATTCCCCCCACACACACACACACTATACTGCAGTACATTCCCCACACACACACACTATACTGCAGTACATTCCCCACACACACACACTATACTGCAGTACATTCCCCACACACACACTATACTGCAGTACATTCCCCACACACACACACACTATACTGCAGTACATTCCCCACACACACACACTATACTGCAGTACATTCCCCACACACACACACTATACTGCAGTACATTCCCCACACACACACACTATATTGCAGTACATCCCCCACACACACACACACTATACTGCAGTACATCCCCCACACACACACACACTATACTGCAGTACATTCCCCACACACACACACACTATACTGCAGTACATTCCCCACACACACACACACTATACTGCAGTACATTCCCCACACACACACACACTATACTGCATACATTCCCCACACACACACACACTATACTGCAGTACATTCCCCACACACACACACACTGTACTGCATACATTCCCCACACACGCACTATACTGCAGTACATTCCCCACACACACACACTATACTGCAGTACATTCCCCACACACACACACACTATACTGCAGTACATTCCCCACACACACACACACTATACTGCAGTGCATTCCCCACCCACACACACACACTATGCTGCATACATTCCCCACACACACACACACTATACTGCAGTACATTCCCCACACACACACACTATACTGCAGTACATTCCCCACACACACACACACACTATACTGCAGTACATTCCCCACACACACACACACTATACTGCAGTACATTCCCCCCACACACACACACACTATACTGCAGTACATTCCCCACACACACACACACTGTACTGCAGTACATTCCCCCCACACACACACACTATACTGCAGTACATTCCCCACACACACACACTATACTGCAGTACATTCCCCACACACAAACACACTATACTGCAGCACATTCCCCCCACACACACACACTATACTGCAGTACATTCCCCACACACACACACAATATACTGCATACATTCCCCACACACACACACGCTATACTGCAGTACATTCCCCACACACACACACACACTATACTGCATACATTCCCCACACACACACACACACTATACTGCAGTACATTCCCCACACACACACACATTATACTGCAGTACATTCCCCGCACACACACACACTATACTGCAGTACATTCCCCACACACACACACACTATACTGCAGTACATTCGCCACACACACGCACACTATACTGCAGTACATTCCCCACACACACACACACTATACTGCAGTACATTCCCCACACACACTATACTGCAGTACATTCCCCGCAAACACACACACTCTATACTGCAGTACATTCCCCACACACACACGCACTATACTGCAGTACATTCCCCCCACACACACACACACTATACTGCAGTACATTCCCCGCAAACACACACACTCTGCACTGCAGGACATTCCCCACACACACACACACTATACTGCAGAACATTCCCCCCACACACACACTATACTGCAGTACATTCCCCACACACACACACACTATACTGCAGTACATTCCCCGCACACACACACTATACTGCAGTACATTCCCCACACACACACACACTATACTGCAGTACATTCCCCACACACACACACACTGTACTGCAGTACATTCCCCACACACACACACACTATACTGCAGTACATTCCCCACACACACACACTATAATGCAGTACATTCCCCACACACACACACACTATACTGCAGTACATTCCCCCCACACACACACTATACTGCAGTACATTCCCCACACACACACACACACACACTATACTGCAGTACATTCCCCCCACACACACACACTATACTGCAGTACATTCCACACACACACACACACTATACTGCAGTACATTCCCCACACACACACACACTATGCTGCAGTACATTCCCCACACACACACTATACTGCATACATTCCCCACACACACACACACTATACTGCAGTACATTCCCCACACACACACACACTATACTGCAGTACATTCCCCACACACACACACACTATACTGCAGTACATTCCCCACACACACACACACTATACATCAGTACATTCCACACACACACACACACTATACTGCAGTACATTCCCCACACACACACCCACACACTATACTGCAGTACATTCCCCACACACGTACACACTATACTGCAGTACATTCCCCACACACACACACACTATACTGCAGTACATTCCCCCCACACACACACACTATACTGCAGTACATTCCCCACACACACACACACTATACTGCATACATTCCCCACACACACACACTATACTGCAGTACATTCCACACACACACACACACTATACTGCAGTACATTCCCCACACACACACACACTATACTGCATACATTCCCCACACACACACACACTATACTGCAGTACATTCCCCACACACACACACTATACTGCATACATTCCCCACACACACACACACACTATACTGCAGTACATTCCCCACACACACACACACTATACTGCAGTACATTCCCCACACACACACACTATACTGCAGTACATTTCCCACACACACACACACTATACTGCAGTACATTCCCCACACACACACACACTATACTGCAGTACATTCCCCACACACACACACTATACTGCAGTACATTCCCCACACACACACACACTATACTGCAGTACATTCCCCACACACACACACACTATACTGCAGTACATTCCCCACACACACACACACACTATACTGCAGTACATTCCACACGCACACACACTAGACTGCAGTACATTCCCCACACACACACACTATACTGCAGTACATTCCCCACACACACACACACACACTATACTGCAGTACATTCCCCACACACACGCACACACTATACTGCAGTACATTCCCCACACACACACACACTATACTGCAGTACATTCCCCACACACACACACACTATACTGCAGTACATTCCACACACACACACACACTATACTGCAGTACATTCCCCACACACACACTATACTGCAGTACATTCCCCACACACACACACACTGTACTGCAGTACATTCCCCACACACACACTGTACTGCAGCACATTCCCCACACACACACACTATACTGCAGTACATTCCCCACACACACACACACTATACTGCAGTACATTCCCCACACACACACACACTATACTGCAGTACATTCCCCACACATACACACACTATACTGCAGTACATTCCCCACACACACACACTGTACTGCAGTAAATTCCCCACACACACACACACACACTATGTACATTCACCCCACACACACACACTATACTGCAGTACATTCCCCACACACACACACACTATACTGCAGTACATTCCCCACACACACACACTATACTGCAGTACATTCCCCACACACACTATACTGCAGTACATTCCCCACACACACACACACTATACTGCAGTACATTCCCCACACACACACACTATACTGCAGTACATTCCCCACACACACACACACTATACTGCAGTACATTCCCCACACACACACACACTATACTGCAGTACATTCCCCACACACACACACACTATACTGCAGTACATCCCCCCCACACACACACACTATACTGCAGTACATTCCCCACTCATACACACTATACTGCAGTACATTACCTACACACACACTCACTATACTGCAGTACATTCCCCACACACACACTCTATGCTGCAGTACATTCCCCCCACACACACACACTATACTGCAGTGCATTCCCCACACACACACACACTATACTGCAGTACATTCCCCACACACACACACACTATACTGCAGCACATTCCCCACACACACACACTATACTGCAGTACATTCCCCACACACACACACACTATACTGCGGTACATTCCCCCCACACACACACACTATACTGCAGTGCATTCCCCACACACACACACACTATACTGCAGTACATTCCCCACGCACACACACACTATACTGCAGTACATTCCCCACACACACACACACTATACTGCAGTACATTCCCCACACACATTATACTGCAGTACATTCCACACACACACACACTATACTGCAGTACATTCCCCACACACACACACACACTATACTGCAGTACATTCCCCACACACACACACTATACTGCAGTACATTCCCCACGCACACACACACTATACTGCAGTACATTCCCCACACACACACACACTATACTGCAGTACATTCCCCACACACACTATACTGCAGTACATTCCCCGCACACACACACACTATACTGCAGTACATTTTCCACACACACACACTATACTGCAGTACATTCCCCACGCACACACACACTATACTGCAGTACATTCCCCACACACACACACACTATACTGCAGTACATTCCCCACGCACACACACACTATACTGCAGTACATTCCCCACGCACACACACACTATACTGCATACATTCCCCACACACACACACACTATACTGCAGTACATTCCCCACACACACACACACTATACTGCATACATTCCCCACACACACACACACTATACTGCAGTACATTCCCCACACACACACACTATACTGCAGTACATTCCCCACACACACTATACTGCAGTACATTCCCCACACACACACACACTATACTGCAGTACATTCCCCACACACACACACACTATACTGCAGTACATTCCCCACACACACACACACTATACTGCAGTACATTCCCCACACACATACACACTATACTGCAGTACATTCCCCACACACACACACACTATACTGCAGTACATTCCCCCCACACACACACACTATACTGCAGTACATTCCCCACACACACACACACTATACTGCATACATTCCCCACACACACACACACTATACTGCAGTACATTCCCCACACACACACACACCATACTGCATACATTCCCCACAAACACACACACTATACTGCAGTACATTCCCCACACACACACACACTATACTGCATACATTCCCCACACACACACACACTATACTGCGGTACATTCCCCACACACACACACACTATACTGCGGTACATTCCCCACACACACACACACTATACTGCAGTACATTCCCCCCACACACACACACTATACTGCAGTACATTCCCCACATACACACACACTATACTGTACTACATTCCCCACACACACACACACTCTATACTGCGGTACATTCCCCCCACACACTCACACTATACTGCAGTACATTCCCCACACACACACACACTATACTGCAGTACATTCCCCACACACACACACACTATACTGCAGTACATTCCCCACACACACACACACTATACTGCAGTACATTCCCCACACACACACACACTATACTGCAGTACATTCCCCACACACACACACACTATACTGCAGTACATTCCCCGCACACACACACACTATACTGCAGTACATTTTCCACACACACACACTATACTGCAGTACATTCCACACACACACACACACTATACTGCAGTACATTCCCCACACACACACACACTATACTGCAGTACATTCCCCACACACACACACACTATACTGCATACATTCCCCACACACACACACACTATACAGCAGTACATTCCCCACACACACACACACTGTACTGCATACATTCCCCACACACACACTATACTGCAGTACATTCCCCCCACACACACACTATACTGCAGTACATTCCCCACACACACACACACTATACTGCAGTACATTCCCCACACACACACACACTATACTGCAGTGCATTCCCCACACACACACACACTATGCTGCATACATTCCCCACACACACACACACTATACTGCAGTACATTCCCCACACACACACACTATACTGCAGTACATTCCCCACACACACACACACTATACTGCAGTACATTCCCCACACACACACACTATACTGCAGTACATTCCCCACACACACACACTATACTGCAGTACATTCCCCACACATACACACTATACTGCAGTACATTCCCCACACACACACACACTATACTGCAGTACTTTCCCCCCACACACACACACACTATACTGCAGTACATTCCCCACACACACACAATACTGCAGTACATTCCCCCCACAAACACACACACTATACTGCAGTACATTCCCCACACACACACACTATACTGCAGTACATTCCCCACACACACACACTATACTGCAGTACATTCCCCACACACACACACACTATACTGCAGTACATTCCCCACACACACACACTATACTGCAGTACATTCCCCACACACACACACTATACTGCAGTACATTCCCCACACACACACACTATATTGCAGTACATCCCCCACACACACACACACTATACTGCAGTACATCCCCCACACACACACACACTATACTGCAGTACATTCCCCACACACACACACACTATACTGCAGTACATTCCCCACACACACACACACTATACTGCAGTACATTCCCCACACACACACACACTATACTGCATACATTCCCCACACACACACACACTATACTGCAGTACATTCCCCACACACACACACACTGTACTGCATACATTCCCCACACACGCACTATACTGCAGTACATTCCCCACACACACACACTATACTGCAGTACATTCCCCACACACACACACACTATACTGCAGTACATTCCCCACACACACACACACTATACTGCAGTGCATTCCCCACCCACACACACACACTATGCTGCATACATTCCCCACACACACACACTATACTGCAGTACATTCCCCACACACACACACACTATACTGCAGTACATTCCCCACACACACACACACTATACTGCAGTACATTCCCCCCACACACTCACACACTATACTGCAGTACATTCCCCACACACACACACACTGTACTGCAGTACATTCCCCCCACACACACACACTATACTGCAGTACATTCCCCACACACACACACACTATACTGCAGTACATTCCCCACACACACACTATACGGCAGTACATTCCCCACACACACACACACTATACTGCAGTACATTCCCCACACACACACACACTATACTGCAGTACATTCCCCACACACACACACTATACTGCAGTACATTCCCCACACACACACACACACTATACTGCAGTACATCCCCCACACACACACACACTATACTGCAGTACATCCCCCACACACACACACACTATACTGCAGTACATTCCCCACACACACACATACTATACTGCAGTACATTCCCCACTCACACACACACTATACTGCAGTACATTCCCCACACACACACACTATACTGCAGTACATTCCCCACACACACACACTATACTGCAGTACATTCCCCACACACACACACACTATACTGCAGTACTGATGTGCCTCAATATTTCCGAGACTCGAAGTTAGCAGAACAAAAACAAGGCTTTTATTAACTTAGAAAGTAACACGTAAGAGAGAGAGATGTCTTCCTTCTGGAGACTGAGGCCAGACTGAAGCTAGCTTACAAACGGGGCCAGGTATGGGCGGAGCCCTACACACAGCGCATTCCAGCACATTCCAGTATACAATACAGCACATTCCAGTACACAATACAATGAGGTCTGGGGGAAGGGAAATGACACTGAAACCGATCTCAGTCACAGGCAGTGGTGAATGGAATATTTCATCACATTCACCCCTTCTGTAGATTTAGTCTGTTCGGGGGTTTGATAGTCCTCTGCGACCGACGTGGCTGTTGCAGTGCCGCGGGTGTCGGCTGGGTGTCCCCGGTAGCCTCCTGGGTCTCTGCCGGGGGTGCCGCCAGGGTTGTTGGAGGGGTAGTTGGTGGGGGTGCCGTTGGTCGGTGTTCTTCCGGGGGTGATGAAAGAGTAGTGGGTGGGTAAGAGTTGCTGTGATCGTCGTTGCCGCTATTGCCGTGGTTGTTGTCGATGCCGGCTGGGGCGACGTCTTTTATGGACACGGTGTCCTCCCTTCCGTCGGCGTGCCGGACATATGCGTATTGGGGGTTGGCGTGGAGTAGGTGTACTGGCTCCACGAGAGGGTCCGTCTTGTGGCCCCTCACATGCCTTCGCACGAGTACCGGACCTGGGGTGGAGAGCCATGACGGCATGGATACGCCTGAGGTGGATTTCCGGGGAAAGACAAACATTCGTTCATGAGGCGTGGTATTAGTGGCCGTACACAATAGCGACCGTATCAAATGGAGCACATCCGAGAGGACTTCCTGCCAGCGGGAGATAGGGAGGCCCTTGGTCCTTAGAGCTAGAGTGACTGCTTTCCATACTGTCCCGTTCTCTCGCTCCACTTGGCCGTTACCCCGGGGGTTGTAGCTGGTGGTACGGCTCGTGGCGATCCCCTTGGACAGCATGTACTGGCGTAGCTCTTCACTCATGAAGGACGCCCCCCTATCCGTATGGATGTAGCTCGGCATACCGAACAGGCAGAACAGGCTGTTGAGGCATTTAATGACCGTGGCGCTGGTCATGTCTGGGCAGGGGAAGGCGAATGGGAACCGGGAGTATTCGTCCACAATGTTCAGGAAGTAAACATTGCGGTCGACGGACGGGAGGGGGCCCTTGAAATCTAAGCTGAGCCGCTCAAAGGGCCGTGTAGCTTTGATTAAGTGGGCTCTATCTGGGCGGTAGAACCGAGGCTTGCACTCAGCGCAAGTGCGGCAGTTCCTGGTCAGGGACCGAACTTCCTCAATCGAGTAGGGTAAGTTACGGGACTTTATGAAGTGGAACAGCCGCGTGACCCCTGGGTGGCAGAGGTCGTTGTGGAGGGTCTGTAGCCGATCCCCGGTGGCGCTGGCACACATCCCTCGTGAGAGGGCGTCAGGGGATTCGTTAAGGGCCTCTGGCCGGTAGATGATGTCGTACTCGAAGGTGGAGAGCTCGATCCGCCACCTAAGAATCTTATCATTTTTAATCTTCCCCCTCTGTTTATTATTGAACATAAACGCTACCGACCGCTGGTCGGTAAGTAGGGTGAAGCGTTTGCCGGCTAGGTAGTGGCGCCAGTGGCGCACTGCCTCCACGATGGCTTGGGCCTCCTTTTCCACGGAGGAGTGTCTGATCTCGGGCCCTTGGAGGGTCCTCGAGAAGAAAGCTACGGGCCGCCCCGCCTGGTTGAGGGTGGCCGCCAAGGCGAAGTCAGACGCATCACTTTCCACTTGAAATGGGGTGTTCTCGTCCACTGCCTGTAGCGTGGCCCGCTCAATATCCTGCTTAATGCTTTTGAAGGCGGCGTGGGCCTCAGCAGAGAGCGGGAAAGAGGATGCTTTCAAGAGGGGGCGGGCTTTGTCGCAGTAGTTGGGGACCCATTGGGAATAATAAGAAAATAACCCCAGGCACCTTTTCAGGGCTTTGGGAGTGTTGGGCAGGGGCAGCTCCCGTAGGGGGCGCAATCGGTCGGGGTCTGGCCCGATTTCCCCATTCTCCACCACGCTGCCTAGTATGCAGAGGCGCGTGGTGTTGTAAACGCACTTGTCCTCGTTGTAGGTGAGGTTGAGTTTTTGTGCGGTTTTCAGGAACCTCTCGAGGTTCGAGTCGTGATCCTGCTGGTTGTGACCGCAGATGGTGACGTTGTCGAGGTAGGGGAAGGTTGCCTGCAAGTGGTGGTCATCGACCATGCGGTCCATCTCCCTCTGGAAGACCGAGACCCCATTCGTCACCCCAAAGGGGACTCTGAGGAATTGGTAGAGGCGTCCGTTCGCCTCGAAGGCGGTGTACGGGCGGTCCTCTGGTCTGATAGGGAGCTGGTGGTACGCTGACTTGAGGTCGATGGTGGAGAACACCCGGTATTGGGCGATTTGGTTCACCATTTCTGATATGCGGGGTAGCGGGTAGGCGTCTAGTAGGGTGTACCTGTTGATCGTTTGACTATAGTCGATCACCATCCATTTCTTCTCGCTACCCCTTACCACGACCACTTGGGCGCGCCACGGGCTGTTGCTGCGTTCAATAATGCGCTCTTTCAGGAGCCTGTCTACCTCGGTCGCGATAAACCGCCTGTCCTCCCAGCTGTACCTCCTGCTTTTGGTCGCTATTGGCCGGCAGTTAGGGGTAAGGTTCGCGAATAGCGAAGGCGGCTTTACCTTCAGGGTAGCCAGACCGCACACTGTGAGGGGCGGCTGGGACCCACCATACTTGAGCGTGATGCTTTGGTGGTTGCACTGGAAATCCAGGCCCAAGATCACGCTCGCACATAGGTTCTTCATGATTACTTTAAAATTATCATATACAGTTCCGTTAACGCACAATTGTGCCGTGCAGTAACCCAGAATGGTCGATGTCTGGGTTTTATCAGCCATAGAGATGGTACCCTGAGTAGGGACCACCTTTAGGGAGAGTTGTTGTGCCAGTTCTGGGTGGATAAAGCTCTCCGTGCTTCCACTGTCAATTAAGCATTTAACCCGGCACCCGTTTACCTCGATGTCCACCATTGATCTGGATAGCGGGTGCGGCCTGGTCTGGTCCACTGTGACCGATGCCACTGTAGGGCCCTGATCGATACAAGATGGCGTCCACGCTGTCTGCTCACAAGATGGCGGACCCCACGAGGTCAGGCAAGATGGCGTCCAAGATGGCCGCTCCCACGGCGCACACGCGGCGGTGGCGGGTTTTCCGGCGGTTGGTTTTCCGGCGGGGTTCCCTCTGCACACCTTCCCGAAGTGCCCCTTCTTACCGCACTTAAAGCAGGTGGTGCCTTTCGCCGGGCACAGGTTTCTGGTGTGCTTTGGCTGCCCGCAGAAGTAGCAGTTGGGTCCCTGACGCGTCGCGGCTGTCGTAGGGCTTCTGGGGGGAGAGCGGGGCCCAGCCGGTGTCGGGCTGTCGGGCGGGGAAGATGCCTTCCAAGATGGTGGCGCCCTCGGTGCACACATGGCGGCATGGACGGCGCGGGCTGAAGAGTAGGCGTCCGAGTTTCTCTGGGCCACATCCAGGGATCGCGCGGTGTCCGCAGCCTGTTTCAGGTCCAACCCCGTTTTTTCCAGCAGTCTTTGCCGGATGTAAGTGGAGCTGAGGCCTGTGATGAAGGCATCGCGAACAAGCTCGTCAGTGTACACTGCGGCTTTTACATCTCGGCACTTGCAGTCTTTGCCAAGCATTTTCAGGGTGCTTAGGAACTCCTCCACCGATTCCCCAGGTCGCTGTGCGCGGGTAGCGAGCAGGTGCCTAGCATACACCTCATTCGTAGGCTGCTGGTAATGCGCCTTTAAGATGTCGCAGGCAGCCAGGTACGTCTCGGCGTCTTGGATGAGGGGGTAAACCCGGTGGCTTACCCAATTCCGCAGAATTCCGAGTCTCATCCTCGCAGCGTCCGTAGCGTCTTTGACGGCTGCGGAATTGTCCAGGAAGAATTCCATACACTCAAACCAGTGTCCGAAGCGTGCTGATGCGTCCGGAGCATGTTGATCCAAATCCAAACGTTCGGGTTTCAGGAGTTGATCCATAGTGTTGAAAAATAAGTTAATAAAATTGATGTGCCTCAATAATTCCGAGACTCGAAGTTAGCAGAACAAAAACAAGGCTTTTATTAACTTAGAAAGTAACACGTAAGAGAGAGAGATGTCTTCCTTCTGGAGACTGAGGCCAGACTGAAGCTAGCTTACAAACGGGGCCAGGTATGGCGGAGCCCTACACACAGCACATTCCAGTATACAATACAGCACATTCCAGTACACAATACAATGAGGTCTGGGGGAAGGGAAGTGACACTGAAACCGATCTCAGTCACAGGCAGTGGTGAATGGAATATTTCATCACAAGTACATTCCCCACACACACACACTACACTGCAGTACATTCCCCACACACACACACACTATACTGCAGTACATTCCCCACACACACACACACTATACTGCAGTACATTCCCCACACACACACACACTATACTGCAGTACATTCCCCACACACACACACACTATACTGCAGTACATTCCCCACACACACACACTATACTGCAGTACATTCCCACACACACACACTATTACTGCACTACATTCCCCACACACACACACACTATACTGCGGTACATTCCCCACACACACAAACACTATACTGCGGTACATTCCCCACACACACACACACTATACTGCAGTACATTCCCCACACACACACACACTATACTGCAGTACATTCCCCACACACACAAACTATACTGCAGTACCATTCCCCACACACACACACAGTATACTGCAGTACATTCCCCACACACACACACTATACTGCAGTACATTCCCTACACACACACACACACTATACTGCAGTACAATCCCCACACACACACACACACTATACTGCAGTACATTCCCCACACTCACACACACTATACTGCAGTACATTCCCCACACACACACACACTATACTGCAGTACATTCCCCACACACACACACACTATACTGCAGTACATGTCCCCCCACACACACACACTATACTGCAGTACATTCCCCACACACACACACACTATACTGCAGTACATTCCCCACACACACACACACTATACTGCAGTATATTCCCCACACACACACACTATACTGCAGTACATTCCCACACACACACACACTGTACTGCAGTACATCCCCACACACACACACACACTATACTGCAGTACATTCCCCACACACACACACACTATACTGCAGTACATTCCCCCCACACACACACACTATACTGCAGTACATTCCCCACACACACACACACTATACTGCAGTACATTCCCCACACACACACACACACTATACTGCAGTACATTCCCCACACACACACACACTATACTGCAGTACATTCCCCACACACACACACTATACTGAAGTACATTCCCCACACACACTATATTGCAGTACATTCCCCAACACACACACACTATACTGCAGTACATTCCCCACACACACACACACACTTTACTGAAGTACATTCCCCACACACACTATATTGCAGTACATTCCCCACACACACACACACTATACTGCAGTACATTCCCCACACACACACACACTATACTGCTGTACATTACCCACACACACACACTATACTGCAGTACATTCCCACACACACACACACTATACTGCAGTACATTCCCCACACACACACACTATAGTGCAGTACATTCCCCACACACACACTATACTGCAGTACATTCCCCACACACACACACACTATACTGCAGTACATTCCCCACACACACACACACTATATTGCAGTACATTCCCCACACACACACACACACTATACTGCAGTACATTCCCCCCACACACACACTATACTGCAGTACATTCCCCACACACACACACACTATACTGCAGTACATTCCCCCCACACACACACACTATACTGCAGTACATTCCCCACACACACACACTATACTGCAGTACATTCCCCACACACACACACACTATACTGCAGTGCATTCCCCACACACACACACACTATACTGCAGTACATCCCCCACACACACTATACTGCAGTACATTCCCCACACACACACACACTATACTGCAGTACATTCCCCACGCACACACACTTCTCTCCCTCTCCACCTTCTCTCCCTCTCCCACCTTCTCTCCCTCTCACACCTTCTCTCCCTCTCCACCTTCTCTTCCTCTCCACCTTCTCTCCCTCTCCCACCTTCTCTTCCTCTCCCACCTTCTCTTCCTCTCCCACCTTCACTTCCTCTCCCACCTTCTCTCCCTCTCCCACCTTCTCTTCCTCTCCCAGCTTCTCTCCCTCTCCCACCTTCTCTCCCTCTCCCACATTTTCTTCCTCTCCCACCTTCTCTTCCTCTCCCACCTTCTCTCCCTCTCCCACCTTCTCTTCCTCTCCCACATTTTCTTCCTCTCCCACCTTCTCTTCATCTGCCGGCTTCTCTTCCTCTCCACCTTCTCTTCCTCTCCCACCTTCTCTCCCTCTCCCACCTTCTCTCCCTCTCTCCCACCTTCTCTTCCTCTCCCACCTTCTCTGCCTCTCCCACCTTCTCTCCCTCTCCCACCTTCTCTCCCTCTCCGACCTTCTCTCCCTCTCCCACCTTCTCTTCCTCTCCCACCTTCTCTTCCTCTCTCCACCTTCTCTTCCTCTCCCGCCTTCTCTCCCTCTCCCACCTTCTCTCCCTCTCCCACCTTCTCTCCCTCTCCCACCTTCTCTTCCTCTCCACATTTTCTTCCTCTCCCACCTTCTCTCCCTCTCCCACCTTCTCTTCCTCTCTCCACCTTCTTTCCTCTCCACCTTCTCTCCCTCTCCCACCTTCTCTTCCTCTCCACCTTTTCTCTCCTCTCCCACCTTCTCTTCCTCTCCCACCTTCTCTCCCTCTCCCACCTTCTCTTTCCTCTCCCACCTTCTCTTCCTCTCCCACCTTCTCTTCCTCTCCCACCTTCTCTTCCTCTCCCACCTTCTCTCCTCTCCCACCTTCTCTTCCTCTCTCCCACCTTGCTCTCCCTCTCCACCTTCTCTTCCCTCTCCCACCTTCTCTCCCTCTCCCACTCTTCTCTTCCTCTCCCACCTTCTCTTCCTCTGTCCCACCTTCTCTTCCTCTCCCACCTTCTCTCCCTCTCCACCTTCTCTCCCTCTCCCACCTTCTCTCCCTCTCCCCCCTTCTCTTCCTCTATAGTGTGTGTGTGTGGGGAATGTTACTGCAGTATAGTGTGTGTGAGTGTGTGGGGAATGTA
>NW_028227015.1:0-19418 GCF_052327205.1 Somniosus microcephalus
CTTTTCTCTCCCTGTCTGCCAAACCGAGAGCATCTTTTCTCTCTCTGTCTGCCAATTCGGCAGCATCTTTTCTCTCTCTGTCTGCCAATCCGACAGCATCTTTTCTCACTGTCTGCCAGTCCGACAGCATTTTTCTCTCTCTGTCTGCCAATCCGACAGCATCTTTTCTCACTCTGTCTGCCAATCCGGCAGCATCTTTTCTCTCAGTCTGCCAATCCGACAGCATCTTTTCTCTCTGTCTGACAATCCGACAGCATCTTTTCTCTCTCTACTGCCAGTCTGGCAGCATCTTTTCTCTCTCTGTCTGCCAATCCGACATCATTATTCTCTCTGTCTGCCAATCCGACAGCAGCTTCTCTCTCCATCTGCCAATCCGACAGCATCTTTTCTCTGTCTGCCAATCCGAGTGTATCTTTTCCCTCTCTGTCTGCCAATCCGACAGCATCTTTTATCTTCCTTTCTGCCAATCCGACAGCATCTTTTCTCTCCGTCTGCCAATCCGACAGCATCTTTTCTCTCCCTGTCTGACAAACCGAGAGCATCATTTCCCTCCCTGTCTGCCAATCCGACAGCATCTTTTCTCTCTCTGTCTGCCAATCCGACAGCATCTTTTCTCTCTCTGTCTGCCAATCCGACAGCATCATTTCTCTCTCTGTCTGCCAATCCGACAGCATATTTTCTCTCTCTCTCTGCCAATCCGACAGCATCTTCTCTCACCCTGTCTGCCAATCCGAGAGCATCTTTTCTCCCTCTGTCTGCCAATCCGACATCATCTTTTTTCTCTCTGTCTGACAATCCGACAGCATCTTTTCTCTCTCTACTGCCAGGCTGACAGCATCTTTTCTCTCTCTGTCTGACAATGCGACATCATCTTTTCTCACTCTGTCTGCCAATCCGACATCATTATTCTCTCTGTCTGCCAATCCGACAGCAGCTTCTCTCTCCATCTGCCAATCCGACAGCATCTTTTCTCTGTCTGCCAATCCGAGTGTATCTTTTCCCTCTCTGTCTGCCAATCCGACAGCATCTTTTATCTTCCTTTCTGCCAATCCGACAGCATCTTTTCTCTCCGTCTGCCAATCCGACAGCATCTTTTCTCTCCCTGTCTGACAAACCGAGAGCATCATTTCCCTCCCTGTCTGCCAATCCGACAGCATCTTTTCTCTCTCTGTCTGCCAATCCGACAGCATCTTTTCTCTCTCTGTCTGCCAATCCGACAGCATCATTTCTCTCTCTGTCTGCCAATCCGACAGCATATTTTCTCTCTCTCTCTGCCAATCCGACAGCATCTTCTCTCACCCTGTCTGCCAATCCGAGAGCATCTTTTCTCCCTCTGTCTGCCAATCCGACATCATCTTTTTTCTCTCTGTCTGACAATCCGACAGCATCTTTTCTCACTGTCTGCCAGTCCGACAGCATTTTTCTCTCTCTGTCTGCCAATCCGACAGCATCTTTTCTCACTCTGTCTGCCAATCCGGCAGCATCTTTTCTCTCAGTCTGCCAATCCGACAGCATCTTTTCTCTCTGTCTGACAATCCGACAGCATCTTTTCTCTCTCTACTGCCAGTCTGGCAGCATCTTTTCTCTCTCTGTCTGCCAATCCGACATCATTATTCTCTCTGTCTGCCAATCCGACAGCAGCTTCTCTCTCCATCTGCCAATCCGACAGCATCTTTTCTCTGTCTGCCAATCCGAGTGTATCTTTTCCCTCTCTGTCTGCCAATCCGACAGCATCTTTTATCTTCCTTTCTGCCAATCCGACAGCATCTTTTCTCTCCGTCTGCCAATCCGACAGCATCTTTTCTCTCCCTGTCTGACAAACCGAGAGCATCATTTCCCTCCCTGCCTGCCAATCCGACAGCATCTTTTCTCTCTCTGTCTGCCAATCCGACAGCATCTTTTCTCTCTCTGTCTGCCAATCCGACAGCATCATTTCTCTCTCTGTCTGCCAATCCGACAGCATATTTTCTCTCTCTCTCTGCCAATCCGACAGCATCTTCTCTCACCCTGTCTGCCAATCCGAGAGCATCTTTTCTCCCTCTGTCTGCCAATCCGACATCATCTTTTTTCTCTCTGTCTGACAATCCGACAGCATCTTCTCTCTCTCTGTCTGCCAATCCGACAGCATCTTTTCTCTCTCTGTCTGCCAAACCGACAGTATCTTTTCTCTGTCTGCCAATCCAACAGTATCTTTTCTCTCTCTGTCTGCCAATCCGAAAGCATCTTTTCCCTCCCTGTCTGCCAATCCTACAGCATCTTTTCTCTCTCTGTCTGCCAATCCGACAGCATCTTTTCCCTCTCTGTCTGTCAATCCGACAGCATCTTTTATTTGCCTTTCTGCCAATCCGACAGCATCTTTTCTCTCGCTGTCTGCCAATCCGACAGCATCTTTTCTCTCCCTGTCTGCCAAACCGAGAGCATCTTTTATCTCCGTCTGCCAATCCGACAGCATCTTTTCTCACATTGTCTGTGAATCCGACAGCATCTTTTCGCTCCCTGTCTGCCAATCCGACAGCATCTTTTCTCTCTCTGTCTGCCAATCCGACAGCATCTTTTCTCTCTCTGTCTGCCAATCTGACAGCATCTTTTCTCACTCTGTCTGCCAATCCGACAGCATCTTTTCTCTCTCTGTCTGCCAATCGGACAGCATCTTTTCCCTCTCTGTCTGTCAATCCGACAGCATCTTTTATTTTCCTTTCTGCCAATCCGACAGCATCTTTTCTCTCTCTGCCTGCCAAACCGAGAGCATCTTTTCTCTCCCTGTCTGCCAGTCCGACAGCATCTTTTCTCACCCTGTCTGCGAATCCGACAGCATCTTTTCCCTCCATGTCTGCCAATCCGACAGCATCTTTTCTCT
The DNA here is from genome assembly GCF_052327205.1 of Somniosus microcephalus. Lineage (NCBI taxonomy): Eukaryota > Metazoa > Chordata > Chondrichthyes > Squaliformes > Somniosidae > Somniosus > Somniosus microcephalus. The sequence goes on from NW_028227015.1 coordinate 2,858, forward strand.
CTCTGTCTGCCAATCTGACAGCATCTTATCTCTAACTGTCTGCCAATCCGACAGCAACTTTTCTCTCCCTGTCTGACAATCCGACAGCATATTTTCTCTCCCTGTCTGCCAATCCGACAGCATCTTTTCTCACTCTGTCTGACATTCCGACAGCATCTTTTCACTCTCTGCCTGCCAATCCGAGAGCATCTTTTCTCTCTCTGTCTGCCAATCCGGCAGCATCTTTTCTCTCTCTGCCAATCCGACAGCATCTTTTCTCTCTCTATCTGCCAATCCGACAGCATCTTTTCTATCTCTGTCTGCCAATCCGACAGCATCTTTTCTCTCTCTGTCTGACAATCCGACAGCATCTTTTCTCTCCCTGTCTGCCAATCCGAAAGCATCTTTTCTCTCTGTCTGCCAAACCAAAATCATCTTTTCGCTCTCTGTCTGCCAATCCGACAGCATCTTTTATCTCTCTGTCTGCCATAACGACAGCATCTTTCTCTCTGTCTGCCAATCCGACAGCATCTTCTCACTCTCTGTCTGCAAATCCGACAGCATGTTTTCTCTCTCTGTCTGCCAATCCGACGGTATCTTTTCTCTCTCTGTCTGCCAATCCGACAGCATCATTTCTCTCTCTGTCTGCCAATCCGACAGCATCTTTTCTCTCTCTGTCTGCCAATCCGACAGCAGCTTTACTCTCACTCTCTGCCAATCCGACCGAAACTTTTCCCTCTCTGTCTGCCAATCCGACAGCATCTTTTCTCTCTCTGTCTGCCAATCCGACAGCATCTTTTCTCTCTCTCTCTGCCAATCCGACAGCATCTTTTCTCCCTCTCTGCCAATCCGACAGCATCTTCTCTCTCTCGGTCTGCCAATCCAACAGCATCTTTTCTCTCTGTGTCTGCCAAACCGACAGTATCTTTTCTCTGTCTGCCAATCCAACAGTATCTTTTCTCTCTCTGTCTGCCAATCCGAAAGCATCTTTTCCCTCCCTGTCTGCCAATCCGACAGCATCTTTTCTCTCTCTGTCTGCCAATCCGACAGCATCTTTTCCCTCTTTGTCTGTCAATCCGACAGCATCTTTAATTTTCCTTTCTGCCAATCCGACAGCATCTTTTCTCTCGCTGTCTGCCAATCCGACAGCATCTTTTCTCTCCCTGTCTGCCAAACCGAGAGCATCTTTTATCTCCGTCTGACAATCCGACAGCATCTTTTCTCACCCTGTCTGCGAATCCGACAGCATCTTTTCCCTCCCTGTCTGCCAATCCGACAACATCTTTTCTCTCTCTGTCTGCCAATCCGACAGCATCTTTTCTCTCTCTGTCTGCCAATCTGACAGCATCTTTTCTCACTCTGTCTGCCAATCCGACAGCATCTTTTCTCTCTCTGTCTGCCAATCCGACAGCATCTTTTCTCACTCTGTCTGACATTCCGACAGCATCTTTTCTCTCTCTGTCTGCCAATCCGACAGCATCTTTTCTCTCTGTCTGCCAAACCGACATCAGCTTTTCTCTCTCTGGCTGCCAATCCGACAGTATGTTTTCTCTGTCTGCCAATCCAACAGTATCTTTTCTCTCTCTGCCAATCCGAAAGCATCTTTTCCCTAACTGTCTGCCAATCCGACAGCATCTTTTCTCTCTCTGTCTGCCAATCCGACAGCATCTTTTGCCTCTCTGTCTGTCAATCCGACAGCATCTTATATTTTCCTTTCTGCCAATCCGACAGCATCTTTTCTCTCCCTGTCTGCCAATCCGACAGCCTCTTTTCTCTCCCTGTCTGCCAAACCGAGAGCATCTTTTCTCTCTCTGTCTGCCAATTCGGCAGCATCTTTTCTCTCTCTGTCTGCCAATCCGACAGCATCTTTTCTCACTGTCTGCCAGTCCGACAGCATTTTTCTCTCTCTGTCTGCCAATCCGACAGCATCTTTTCTCACTCTGTCTGCCAATCCGGCAGCATCTTTTCTCTCAGTCTGCCAATCCGACAGCATCTTTTCTCTCTGTCTGACAATCCGACAGCATCTTTTCTCTCTCTACTGCCAGTCTGGCAGCATCTTTTCTCTCTCTGTCTGCCAATCCGACATCATTATTCTCTCTGTCTGCCAATCCGACAGCAGCTTCTCTCTCCATCTGCCAATCCGACAGCATCTTTTCTCTGTCTGCCAATCCGAGTGTATCTTTTCCCTCTCTGTCTGCCAATCCGACAGCATCTTTTATCTTCCTTTCTGCCAATCCGACAGCATCTTTTCTCTCCGTCTGCCAATCCGACAGCATCTTTTCTCTCCCTGTCTGACAAACCGAGAGCATCATTTCCCTCCCTGTCTGCCAATCCGACAGCATCTTTTCTCTCTCTGTCTGCCAATCCGACAGCATCTTTTCTCTCTCTGTCTGCCAAACCGACAGCACCTTTTCTCTCTCTGTCTGACAATCCGACAGCATCTTTTCTCTCCCTGTCTGCCAATCCGACAGCATCTTTTCTCTCTCTCTCTGCCAATCCGACAGCATCTTTTCTCTCTGTCTGCCAATCCGACAGCATCTTTTCCCTCTCGGTCTGCCAATCCGACAGCATTTTTTCTCTCTGTCTGCCAATCCGACAGCACCTTTTCTCTCTCTGTCTGCCAATCCGACAGCATCATTTCTCTCTCTGTCTGCCAATCCGACAGCATATTTTCTCTCTCTTTCTGCCAATCCGACAGCATCTTCTCTCTCTCTGTCTGCAAATCCGACAGCATCTTTTCTCGCTCTCTCTACCAATCCGACAGCATCTTTTCTCTCTCTGTCTGCAAAACCGACAGCATCTTTTCTCACCCTGTCTGCCAATCCGAGAGCATCTTTTCTCCCTCTGTCTGCCAATCCGACAGCATCTTTTCTCTCTCTACTGCCAATCTGAAAGCATCTTTTCTCTCTCTTTCTGCCAATCCGACATCATTTTTTCTCCCTCTCTGCCAATCCGACAGCATCTTCTCTCTCTCGGTCTGCCAATCCAACAGCATCTTTTCTCTCTCTGTCTGCCAAACCGACAGTATCTTTTCTCTGTCTGCCAATCCAACAGGATCTTTTCTCTCTCTGTCTGCCAATCCGAAAGCATCTTTTCCCTCCCTGTCTGCCAATCCGACAGCATCTTTTCTCTCTCTGTCTGCCAATACGACAGCATCTTTTCTCTCTTTGTCTGTCAATCCGACAGCATCTTTAATCTTCCTTTCTGCCAATCCGACAGCATCTTTTCTCTCGCTGTCTGCCTATCCGACAGCATCTTTTCTCTCCCTGTCTGCCAAACCGAGACCATCTTTTATCTCCGTCTGCCAATCCGACAGCATCTTTTCTCACCCTGTCTGCAAATCCGACAGCATCTTTTCCCTCCCTGTCTGCCAATCCGACAACATCTTTTCTCTCTCTGTCTGCCAATCCGACAGCATCTTTTCTCTCTCTGTCTGCCAATCTGACAGCATCTTTTCTCACTCTGTCTGCCAATCCGACAGCATCTTTTCTCTCTCTGTCTGCCAATCCGACAGCATCTTTTCTCACTCTATCTGACATTCCGACAGCATCTTTTCTCTCTCTGTCTGACATTCCGACAGCATCTTTTCTCTCCCTGTCTGCCAATCCGACAGCATCTTTTCTCTCTCTGTCTGCCAATCCGACATCATCGTTTCTCTCTCTGTCTGCCAATCCGACAGCATCTTTTCCCTCTCTGTCTGTCAATCCGACAGCATCATTTATTTTCCTTTCTGCCAATCCGACAGCATCTTTTCTCTCCATCTGCCAATCCGACAGCATCTTTTCTCTCCCTGTCTGCCAAACCGAGAGCATCTTTTCTCTCTCTGTCTGCCAATCCGACAGCATCTTTTCTCTCTCTGTCTGCCAATCCGAAAGCATCTTTTCTCACCCTTTCTGCCAATCCGACAGCATCTTTTCTCTCTCTGTCTGCCAATCCGACAGCATTTTTCTCTCTCTGTCTGCCAATCCGACAGCATCTTTTCTCTCTCTGTCTGCCATTCCGACAGCATCATTTCTCTCTCTGTCTGACAATCCGACAGCATCTTTTCTCTCCCTGTCTGCCAATCCGACAGCATCTTTTCTCTCTCTGTCTGCCAATCCGGCAGCATCTTTTCTCTCTCTGGCTGCCAATCCGACAGTATATTTTCTCTGTCTGCCAATCCAACAGTATCTTTTCTCTCTCTGCCAATCCGAAAGCATCTTTTCCCTAACTGTCTGCCAATCCGACAGCATCTTTTCTCTCTCTGTCTGCCAATCCGACAGCATCTTTTGCCTCTCTGTCTGTCAATCCGACAGCATCTTATATTTTCCTTTCTGCCAATCCGACAGCATCTTTTCTCTCCCTGTCTGCCAATCCGACAGCCTCTTTTCTCTCCCTGTCTGCCAAACCGAGAGCATCTTTTCTCTCTCTGTCTGCCAATTCGGCAGCATCTTTTCTCTCTCTGTCTGCCAATCCGACAGCATCTTTTCTCACTGGTTGCCAGTCCGACAGCATCTTTTCTCTCTCTGTCTGCCAATCAGACAGCATCTTTTCTCACTCTGTCTGCCAATCCGGCAGCATCTTTTCTCTCAGTCTGCCAATCCGACAGCATCTTTTCTCTCTGTCTGACAATCCGACAGCATCTTTTCTCTCTCTACTGCCAGTCTGGCAGCATCTTTTCTCTCTCTGTCTGCCAATCCGACATCATTATTCTCTCTGTCTGCCAATCCGACAGCAGCTTCTCTCTCCATCTGCCAATCCGACAGCATCTTTTCTCTGTCTGCCAATCCGAGTGTATCTGTTCCCTCTCTGTCTGCCAATCCGACAGCATCTTTTATCTTCCTTTCTGCCAATCCGACAGCATCTTTTCTCTCCGTCTGCCAATCCGACAGCATCTTTTCTCTCCCTGTCTGACAAACCGAGAGCATCATTTCCCTCCCTGTCTGCCAATCCGACAGCATCTTTTCTCTCTCTGTCTGCCAATCCGACAGCACCTTTTCTCTCTCTGTCTGACAATCCGACAGCATCTTTTCTCTCCCTGTCTGCCAATCCGACAGCATATTTTCTCTCTCTCTCTGCCAATCCGACAGCATCTTTTCTCTCTGTCTGCCAATCCGACAGCATCTTTTCCCTCTCGGTCTGCCAATCCGACAGCATTTTTTCTCTCTGTCTGCCAATCCGACAGCACCTTTTCTCTCTCTGTCTGCCAATCCGACAGCATCATTTCTCTCTCTGTCTGCCAATCCGACAGCATATTTTCTCTCTCTTTCTGCCAATCCGACAGCATCTTCTCTCTCTCTGTCTGCAAATCCGACAGCATCTTTTCTCGCTCTCTCTACCAATCCGACAGCATCTTTTCTCTCTCTGTCTGCAAATCCGACAGCATCTTTTCTCACCCTGTCTGCCAATCCGAGAGCATCTTTTCTCCCTCTGTCTGCCAATCCGACAGCATCTTTTCTCTCTCTACTGCCAGTCTGGAAGCATCTTTTCTCTCTCTGTCTGCCAATCCGACATCATCTTTTCTCCCTCTCTGCCAATCCGACAGCATCTTCTCTCTCTCGGTCTGCCAATCCAACAGCATCTTTTCTCTCTCTGTCTGCCAAACCGACAGTATCTTTTCTCTGTCTGCCAATCCAACAGTATCTTTTCTCTCTCTGTCTGCCAATCCGAAAACATCTTTTCCCTCCCTGTCTGCCAATCCGACAGCATCTTTTCTCTCTCTGTCTGCCAATCCGACAGCATCTTTTCCCTCTTTGTCTGTCAATCCGACAGCATCTTTAATTTTCCTTTCTGCCAATCCGACAGCATCTTTTCTCTCGCTGTCTGCCAATCCGACAGCATCTTTTCTCTCCCTGTCTGCCAAACCGAGAGCATCTTTTATCTCCGTCTGCCAATCCGACAGCATCTTTTCTCACCGTGTCTGCGAATCCGACAGCATCTTTTCCCTCCCTGTCTGCCAATCCGACAACATCTTTTCTCACTCTGTCTGACATTCCGACAGCATCTTTTCTCTCTCTGTCTGACATTCCGACAGCATCTTTTCTCTCCCTGTCTGCCAATCCGACAGCATCTTTTCTCTCTCTGTCTGCCAATCCGACATCATCGTTTCTCTCTCTGTCTGCCAATCCGACAGCATCTTTTCCCTCTCTGTCTGTCAATCCGACAGCATCATTTATTTTCCTTTCTGCCAATCCGACAGCATCTTTTCTCTCCATCTGCCAATCCGACAGCATCTTTTCTCTCCCTGTCTGCCAAACCGAGAGCATCTTTTCTCTCTCTGTCTGCCAATCCGACAGCATCTTTTCTCTCTCTGTCTGCCAATCCGAAAGCATCTTTTCTCACCCTTTCTGCCAATCCGACAGCATCTTTTCTCTCTCTGTCTGCCAATCCGACAGCATTTTTCTCTCTCTGTCTGCCAATCCGACAGCATCTTTTCTCTCTCTGTCTGCCATTCCGACAGCATCATTTCTCTCTCTGTCTGACAATCCGACAGCATCTTTTCTCTCCCTGTCTGCCAATCCGACAGCATCTTTTCTCTCTCTGTCTGCCAATCCGGCAGCATCTTTTCTCTCGCTGTCTGCCAATCCGACAGCATCTTTTCCCTCTCTGTCTGCCAATCCGACAGCATCTTTTCTCTGTCTGCCAAACCGGCAGCATCTTTTCTCACTCTGTCTGCCAATCCGACAGCATATTTTCTCACTCTGTCTGCCAATCCGACAGCAACTTTTCTCTCTCTGTCTGACAATCCGACAGCATCTTTTCTCTCTCTGTCTGCAAATCCGACAGCATCTTTTCTCTCTCTGTCTACCAATCCGACAGCATCTTTTCTCTCTCTGTCTGCAAATCCGACAGCATCTTTTCTCACCCTGTCTGCCAATCCGACAGCAGCTTTTCTCCCTCTGTCTGCCAATCCGACAGCATCTTTTCTCTCGCTGTCTGCCAATCCGATAGCATCTTTTCTCTCTCTGTCTGACAACCCGACAGCATCTTTTCTCAATCTGTCTGCCAATCCGACAGCAGCTTTACTCTCTCTCTCTGCCAATCCGACAGCATCTTTTCTCTCTCTGTCTGCCAATCCGACAGCACCTTTTCTCTCACTGTCTACCAATCCGACAGCATCTTTTCTCACTCTGCCTGCCGATCCGACAGCATCTCTTCTCTGTGACTGCCAATCCGACAGCATCTTTTCTCACTCTGTCTGCCAATCCGACAGCATCTTTTCTCTCTCTGTCTGACAATCCGACAGCATCTTTTCTCTCTCTGTCCGCCAATCCGACAGCATCTTCTCTCTCTCTGTCTGCCAATCCGACAGTATTTTTTCTCTGTCTGCCAATCGCAGAGTATCTTTTCCCTCTCTGTCTGCCAATCCGACAGCATCTTTTATTTTCCTTTCTGCCAATCCGACAGCATCTTTTCTCTCCATCTGCCAATCCGACAGCATCTTTTCTATCCCTGTCTGCCAAACCGAGAGCATCTTTTCTCTCTCTGTATGACAGTCCGACAGCATCTTTTCTCACCCTGTCTGCCAATCCGACAGCATCCTTTCTCTCTCTGTCTGCCAATCTGACAGCATCTTTTCTCTCTCTCTCTGCCAATCCGACAGCACCTTTTCTCTCTCTGTCCGCCAATTCGACAGCATCTTTTATCTCTCTGTCTGCCAATCCGAGAGCATCTTTTCTCACTCTGTCTGCCAATTCGACAGCATCTTTTCTCTCTGTCTGCCAATCCGACAGCACCTTTTCTCACCCTTTCTGCCAATCCGACAGCATCTTTTCTGTCTGTCTGCCAATCCGACAGCATTTTTCTCTCTCTGTCTGCCAATCCGACAGCATCTTTTCTCTCTCTGTCTGCCAATCCGACAGCATCATTTCTCTCTCTATCTGCCAATCCGACAGCATCTTTTCTATCTCTGTCTGCCAATCCGACAGCATCATTTCTCTCTGTCTGACAATCCGACAGCACCTTTTCTCTCTCTGTCTGCCAATTCGACAGCATCTTTTCTCTCTCTGTCTGCCAATCCGACAGCATATTTTCTCTGTCTGCCAATCCGACAGCATCTTTTCTCTCTCTGTCTGCCAATCCGACAGCACCTTTTCTCTCTCTGTCTGCCAATCCGACAGCATCTTCTCTCTCTCTGTCTGCAAATCCGACAGCTGCTTTTCTCTCTCTGTCTACCAATCCGACAGCATCTTTTCTCTCTCTGTCTGCAAATCCAACAGCATGTTTTCTCTCCCTGTCTGCCAATCCGACAGCATCTTTTCTCAATCTGTCTGCCAATCCGACAGCAGCTTTACTCTCTCTCTCTGCCAATCCAACAGTATCTTTTCCCTCTCTGTCTGCCAATCCGACAGGATCCTTTCTCTTTCTGTCGGCCAATCCGAAAGCATCTTTTCTCTCTCTGTCTGCCAATCCGACAGCATCTTTTCTCTCTCTGTCTGCCAATCCGACAGCATCTTTTCTCTCTCTGTCTGCCAATCCGACAGCATCTTTACCTCTCTCTGCCTGCCAAGCCGACAGCATCATTTCTCTCTCTGTCTGACAATCCGACAGCATCTTTTCTCTCCCTGTCTGCCAATCCGACAGCATCTTCTCTCTCTCTGTCTGCAAATCCGACAGCATCTTTTCTCTCTGTCAACCAATCCGACAGCATCTTCTCTCTCTCTGTCTGCAAATCCGACAGCAACTTTTCTCTCTCTGTCTGACAATCCGACAGCATCTTTTCTCGCTCTGTCTGCAAATCCGACAGCATCTTTTCTCTCTCTGTCTACCAATCCGACAGCATCTTTTCTCTCTCTGTCTGCAAATCCGACAGCATCTTTTCTCACCCTGTCTGCCAATCCGAGAGCATCATTTCTCCCTCTGTCTGCTAATCCGTCAGCATCTTTTCTCTCTCTGTCTGCCAATCCGATAGCATCTTTTCTCTCTCTGTCTGCCAAACCGAGAGCATCTATTCTCAATTTGACTGCCAATCCGACAGCAGCTTTACTCTCTCTCTCTGCCAATCCAACAGAATCTTTTCCCTCTCTGTCTGCCAATCCGACAGTATCTTTTCTCTCTCTGTCGGCCAATCCGAAAGCATCATTTCTCTCTCTGTCTGCCAATCCGACAGCATCTTTTCTCTCTCTGTCTGCCAATCCGACAGCATCTTTTCTCTCTCTGTCTGCCAATCCGACAGCATCTTTTCTCTCTCTGTCTGCCAATCCGACAGCACCTTTTCTCTCACTGTCTACCAATCCGACAGCATCTTTTCTCACTCTGCCTGCCGATCCGACAGCATCTTTTCTCTCTGACTGCCAATCCGACAGCATCTTTTCTCACTCTGTCTGCCAATCCGACAGCATCTTTTTTCTCTCTGTCTGACAATCCGACAGCATCTTTTCTCTCTCTGTCCGCCAATCCAACAGCATCTTTTCTCTCTCTGTCTGCCAATCCAACAGTATTTTTTCTCTGTCTGCCAATCGGAGAGTATCTTTTCCCTCTCTGTCTGCCAATCCGACAGCATCTTTTATTTTCCTTTCTGCCAATCCGACAGCATCTTTTCTCTCCGTCTGCCAATCCGACAGCATCTTTTCTCTCCCTGTCTGCCAAACCGAGAGGATCTTTTATCTCTCTGTATGACTGTCGGACAGCATCTTTTCTCACCCTGTCTGCCAATCCGACAGCATCTTTTCTCTCTCTGTCTGCCAATCCGACAGCATCTTTTCTCTCTCTGCCTGCCAATCCGACAGCACCTTTTCTCTCTCTGTCCGCCAATTCGGCAGCATCTTTTACCTCTCTGTCTGCCAATCCGACAGCATCTTTTCTCACTCTGTCTTCCGATTCGATAGCATCTTTTCTCTCTGTCTGCCAATCCGACAGCACCTTTTCTCACCCTTTCTGCCAATCCGACAGCATCTTTTCCCTCTTTGTCTGTCAATCCGACAGCATCTTTAATTTTCCTTTCTGCCAATCCGACAGCATCTTTTCTCTCGCTGTCTGCCAATCCGACAGCATCTTTTCTCTCCCTGTCTGCCAAACCGAGAGCATCTTTTATCTCCGTCTGCCAATCCGACAGCATCTTTTCTCACCGTCTGCGAATCCGACAGCATCTTTTCCCTCCCTGTCTGCCAATCCGACAACATCTTTTCTCTCTCTGTCTGCCAATCCGACAGCATCTTTTCTCTCTCTGTCTGCCAATCTGACAGCATCTTTTCTCACTCTGTCTGCCAATCCGACAGCATCTTTTCTCTCTCTGTCTGCCAATCCGACAGCATCTTTTCTCACTCTGTCTGACATTCCGACAGCATCTTTTCTCTCTCTGTCTGACATTCCGACAGCATCTTTTCTCTCCCTGTCTGCCAATCCGACAGCATCTTTTCTCTCTCTGTCTGCCAATCCGACATCATCGTTTCTCTCTCTGTCTGCCAATCCGACAGCATCTTTTCCCTCTCTGTCTGTCAATCCGAAAGCATCATTTATTTTCCTTTCTGCCAATCCGACAGCATCTTTTCTCTCCATCTGCCAATCCGACAGCATCTTTTCTCTCCCTGTCTGCCAAACCGAGAGCATCTTTTCTCTCTCTGTCTGCCAATCCGACAGCATCTTTTCTCTCTCTGTCTGCCAATCCGAAAGCATCTTTTCTCACCCTTTCTGCCAATCCGACAGCATCTTTTCTCTCTCTGTCTGCCAATCCGACAGCATTTTTCTCTCTCTGTCTGCCAATCCGACAGCATCTTTTCTCTCTCTGTCTGCCATTCCGACAGCATCATTTCTCTCTCTGTCTGACAATCCGACAGCATCTTTTCTCTCCCTGTCTGCCAATCCGACAGCATCTTTTCTCTCTCTGTCTGCCAATCCGGCAGCATCTTTTCTCTCGCTGTCTGCCAATCCGACAGCATCATTTCCCTCTCTGTCTGCCAATCCGACAGCATTTTTTCTCTCTGTCTGCCAATCCGACAGCATCTTTTCTCTGTCTGCCAAACCGGCAGCATCTTTTCTCTCTCTGTCTGCCAATCCGACAGCATATTTTCTCACTCTGTCTGCCAATCCGACAGCAACTTTTCTCTCTCTGTCTGACAATCCGACAGCATCTTTTCTCTCTCTGTCTGCAAATCCGACAGTATCTTTTCTCCCCCTGTCTGCCAATCCGACAGCATCTTTTCTCACTCTGTCTGCCAATCCGACAGCATCTTTTATCTCTCTCTGGCAATCCGACAGCATCATTTTTCTCTGTCTGCCAATCCTACTGCAACTTTTCTCACTGTCTGCCAATCCGACAGCATCTTTTCTCTCTCTGGCTTCCAATCCGACAGCATCTTTTCTCTCTCTGTCTGCCAATCCGACAGCATCTTTTCTCACTCTGTCTGCAAATCCGACAGCATCTTTACTCTCTCTGTCTGCCAATCCGACAGCATCTTTTCTCTCTCTCTCTGACAATCCGACAGCATCTTTTCTCTCTCTGTCTGCTTCTCCGACATCATCTTTTCTCTCTCTGACTGCCAATCCGACAGCTTTTTTTCTCTCTCTGTCTGCCAATCCGACAGCATATTTTCCCACTCTGTCTGCCAATCCGACAGCAACTTTTCTCTCTCTGTCTGCCAATCCGACAGCATCTTTTCTCTCTCTGTCTGCCAATCCGACAGCATTTTTTCTCTCTCTGTCTACCAATCCGACTGCATTTTTTCTCTCTCTGTCTGCAAAACCGACAGCATCTTTTCTCTCTCTGTCTACCAATTCGACAGCATCTTTTCTCACCCTGTCTGCCAATCCGACAGCATCTTTTCTCCCTCTGTCTGCCAATCCGACAGCATCTTTTCTCTCTCTGTCTGCCAATCCGACAGCATCTTTTCTCCCTCTGTCTGCCAATCTGACAGCATTTTTTCTCTCTTTGTCTGCCAATCCGCCAGCATCTTTTCTCTCTCTGTCTGCCAACCCGACAGCAGCTTTACTCTCTTTGTCTGCCAATCCGAAAGCATCTTTTCCCTCCCTGTCTGCCAATCCGACAGCATCCTTTCCCTCTCTGTCTGCCAATCCGACAGCATCTTTTCTATCTCTGTCTGCCAATCCGACCGCATCTTTTCCCTCTCTGTCTGACAATCCGACAGCATCTTTTCTCTCTTCACCTGCCAATCCGACAGCATCTTTTGTCTCTCTGTCTGACAATCCGACATCATCTTTTCTCCCTCTGTCTGCCAATCCGACACCATCTTTTCTCTCTCTGTCTGCCAATCTGACAGCATATCTTTTCTCTCTGTCTGCCAATCCGACAGCATCTTTTCTCACCCTGTCTGCCAATCCGACAGCATCTTTTCTCTCTCTGTCTACCAAACCGACAGCATTTTTCTCCCTCTGTCTGCCAATCCGACTGCATCTTTTCTCTCTCTGTCTGCCAATCCGACAGCATCATTTCTCTCTCTATCTGCCAATCCGACAGCATCTTTTCTATCTCTGTCTGCCAATCCGACCGCATCTTTTCCCTCTCTGTCTGACAATCCGATAGCATTTTTTCTCTCTTCACCTGCCAATCCGACAGCATCTTTTGTCTCTCTGTCTGCCAATCCGACAGCAACTTTTCTCACTCTGTCTGACAATCCGACAGCATCTTTTCTCTCTCTGTCTGCCATACCGACAGCATCTTTTCTCTCTCTGTCTGCCAATCCGACAGCATCTTCTCCCTCTCTGTCTGCCAATCCGACAGCAGCTTTACTCTCTCTCTCTGTCAATCCGACAGAATCTTTTCCCTCTCTGTATGCCAATCCGACAGCATCGTTTCTCTCTCTGTCTGCCAATCCAACAGCATTTTTCTCTCTCTGCCTGCCAATCCGACAGCATCTTTTCTCTCTCTGTCTGCCAATCCGACAGCATCTTCTCTCTCTCTGTCTGCCAATCCGACATCATCTTTTCTCTCTCTGTCTGCCAATCCGACAGCATCTTTTCTCTCTCTGTCTGCCAATCCGACAGCATATTTTCTCACTCTGTCTGCCATCCGACAGCAACTTTTCTCTCTCTGTCTGACAATCCGACAGCATCTTTTCTCTCTCTGTCTGCCAATCCGACAGCATCATCTCTCTCTCTGTCTGCAAATCCGACAGCATCTTTTCCCTCTCTGTCTGTCAATCCGACAGCATCATTTATTTTCCTTTCTGCCAATCCGACAGCATCTTTTCTCTCCATCTGCCAATCCGACAGCATCTTTTCTCTCCCTGTCTGCCAAACCGAGAGCATCTTTTCTCTCTCTGTCTGCCAATCCGACAGCATCTTTTCTCTCTCTGTCTGCCAATCCGAAAGCATCTTTTCTCACCCTTTCTGCCAATCCGACAGCATCTTTTCTCTCTCTGTCTGCCAATCCGACAGCATTTTTCTCTCTCTGTCTGCCAATCCGACAGCATCTTTTCTCTCTCTGTCTGCCATTCCGACAGCATCATTTCTCTCTCTGTCTGACAATCCGACAGCATCTTTTCTCTCCCTGTCTGCCAATCCGACAGCATCTTTTCTCTCTCTGTCTGCCAATCCGGCAGCATCTTTCTCTCGCTGTCTGCCAATCCGACAGCATCTTTTCCCTCTCTGTCTGCCAATCCGACAGCATCTTTTCTCTGTCTGCCAAACCGGCAGCATCTTTTCTCACTCTGTCTGCCAATCCGACAGCATATTTTCTCACTCTGTCTGCCAATCCGACAGCAACTTTTCTCTCTCTGTCTGACAATCCGACAGCATCTTTTCTCTCTCTGTCTGCAAATCCGACAGCATCTTTTCTCTCTCTGTCTACCAATCCGACAGCATCTTTTCTCTCTCTGTCTGCAAATCCGACAGCATCTTTTCTCACCCTGTCTGCCAATCCGACAGCAGCTTTTCTCCCTCTGTCTGCCAATCCGACAGCATCTTTTCTCTCGCTGTCTGCCAATCCGATAGCATCTTTTCTCTCTCTGTCTGACAACCCGACAGCATCTTTTCTCAATCTGTCTGCCAATCCGACAGCAGCTTTACTCTCTCTCTCTGCCAATCCGACAGCATCTTTTCTCTCTCTGTCTGCCAATCCGACAGCACCTTTTCTCTCACTGTCTACCAATCCGACAGCATCTTTTCTCACTCTGCCTGCCGATCCGACAGCATCTCTTCTCTGTGACTGCCAATCCGACAGCATCTTTTCTCACTCTGTCTGCCAATCCGACAGCATCTTTTCTCTCTCTGTCTGACAATCCGACAGCATCTTTTCTCTCTCTGTCCGCCAATCCGACAGCATCTTCTCTCTCTCTGTCTGCCAATCCGACAGTATTTTTTCTCTGTCTGCCAATCGCAGAGTATCTTTTCCCTCTCTGTCTGCCAATCCGACAGCATCTTTTATTTTCCTTTCTGCCAATCCGACAGCATCTTTTCTCTCCATCTGCCAATCCGACAGCATCTTTTCTATCCCTGTCTGCCAAACCGAGAGCATCTTTTCTCTCTCTGTATGACAGTCCGACAGCATCTTTTCTCACCCTGTCTGCCAATCCGACAGCATCCTTTCTCTCTCTGTCTGCCAATCTGACAGCATCTTTCTCTCTCTCTCTCTGCCAATCCGACAGCACCTTTTCTCTCTCTGTCCGCCAATTCGACAGCATCTTTTATCTCTCTGTCTGCCAATCCGAGAGCATCTTTTCTCACTCTGTCTGCCAATTCGACAGCATCTTTTCTCTCTGTCTGCAATCCGACAGCACCTTTTCTCACCCTTTCTGCCAATCCGACAGCATCTTTTCTGTCTGTCTGCCAATCCGACAGCATTTTTCTCTCTCTGTCTGCCAATCCGACAGCATCTTTTCTCTCTCTGTCTGCCAATCCGACAGCATCATTTCTCTCTCTATCTGCCAATCCGACAGCATCTTTTCTATCTCTGTCTGCCAATCCGACAGCATCATTTCTCTCTGTCTGACAATCCGACAGCACCTTTTCTCTCTCTGTCTGCCAATTCGACAGCATCTTTTCTCTCTCTGTCTGCCAATCCGACCAGCATATTTTCTCTGTCTGCCAATCCGACAGCATCTTTTCTCTCTCTGTCTGCCAATCCGACAGCACCTTTTTCTCTCTCTGTCTGCCAATCCGACAGCATCTTCTCTCTCTCTGTCTGCAAATCCGACAGCTGCTTTTCCTCTCTCTGTCCTACCAATCCGACAGCATCTTTTCTCTCTCTGTCCTGCAAATCCAACAGCATGTTTTCTCTCCCTGTCTGCCAATCCGACAGCATCTTTTCTCAATCTGTCTGCCAATCCGACAGCAGCTTTACTCTCTCTCTCTGCCAATCCAACAGTATCTTTTCCCTCTCTGTCTGCCAATCCGACAGGATCCTTTCTCTTTCTGTCGGCCAATCCGAAAGCATCTTTTCTCTCTCTGTCTGCCAATCCGACAGCATCTTTTCTCTCTCTGTCTGCCAATCCGACAGCATCTTTTCTCTCTCTGTCTGCCAATCCGACAGCATCTTTACCTCTCTCTGCCTGCCAAGCCGACAGCATCATTTCTCTCTCTGTCTGACAATCCGACAGCATCTTTTCTCTCCCTGTCTGCCAATCCGACAGCATCTTCTCTCTCTCTGTCTGCAAATCCGACAGCATCTTTTCTCTCTGTCAACCAATCCGACAGCATCTTCTCTCTCTCTGTCTGCAAATCCGACAGCAACTTTTCTCTCTCTGTCTGACAATCCGACAGCATCTTTTCTCGCTCTGTCTGCAAATCCGACAGCATCTTTTCTCTCTCTGTCTACCAATCCGACAGCATCTTTTCTCTCTCTGTCTGCAAATCCGACAGCATCTTTTCTCACCCTGTCTGCCAATCGAGAGCATCATTTCTCCCTCTGTCTGCTAATCCGTCAGCATCTTTTCTCTCTCTGTCTGCCAATCCGATAGCATCTTTTCTCTCTCTGTCTGCCAAACCGAGAGCATCTATTCTCAATTTGACTGCCAATCCGACAGCAGCTTTACTCTCTCTCTCTGCCAATCCAACAGAATCTTTTCCCTCTCTGTCTGCCAATCCGACAGTATCTTTTCTCTCTCTGTCGGCCAATCCGAAAGCATCATTTCTCTCTCTGGTCTGCCAATCCGACAGCATCTTTTCTCTCTCTGTCTGCCAATCCGACAGCATCTTTTCTCTCTCTGTCTGCAATCCGACAGCATCTTTCTCTCTCTGTCTGCCAATCCGACAGCACCTTTTCTCTCACTGTCTACCAATCCGACAGCATCTTTCTCACTCTGCCTGCCGATCCGACAGCATCTTTTCTCTCTGACTGCCAATCCGACAGCATCTTTTCTCACTCTGTCTGCCAATCCGACAGCATCTTTTTTCTCTCTGTCTGACAATCCGACAGCATCTTTTCTCTCTCTGTCCGCCAATCCAACAGCATCTTTCTCTCTCTGTCTGCCAATCCAACAGTATTTTTCTCTGTCTGCCAATCGGAGAGTATCTTTTCCCTCTCTGTCTGCCAATCCGACAGCATCTTTTATTTTCCTTTCTGCCAATCCGACAGCATCTTTTCTCTCCGTCTGCCAATCCGACAGCATCTTTTTCTCTCCCTGTCTGCCAAACCGAGAGGATCTTTTATCTCTCTGTATGACTGTCGGACAGCATCTTTTCTCACCCTGTCTGCCAATCCGACAGCATC
>NW_028227016.1:0-19367 GCF_052327205.1 Somniosus microcephalus
GTGCTCCCTCAGTACTGCCCCCCGGCAGTGCGGCGCTCGCTCAGTACCGCCCCACCGACAGTGTGGCGCTCCCCCAGTACTGCCCCTCCGACAGTGCGGCGCTCCCTCAGAACCGCCCCTCCGACAGTGCGGCGCTCCCTCAGTACCAACCCACTGACAGTGCAACGTTCCCACAGTACAGCCCCTCCGACAGTGCGGCGCTCCCTCAGTACCGCCTCTCCGACAGTGCGGCGCGCCCTCAGTACCGCCCCTCCGACAGTGCGGCGCTCCCTCAGTACCGCCCCTCCGACAGTGCGGCGCTCCCTCAGTACGGCGCTCCCTCAGTAATGCCCCTCCGACACTGCGGCGCTCCCTCAGTACCGCCCGTCCGACAGTGCGGCGCTCCCTCAGTACCGCCCCTCCGACAGTGTGGCGCTCCCTCAGTACTGCTCCTCCGACAGTGCGGCGCTCCCTCAGTACTGCCCCTCCGACAGTGCGGTGCTCCCTCAGTACCGCCCCTCCGAAGGTGCGGTGCTCCCTCTGTACTGCCCCTCCGACAGTGCGGCGCTCCCTCAGTACTGACCCTCTGACAGTGTGGCGCTCCCCCAGTACTGCCCCTCCGACAGTGCGGCACTCCCTCAGTACTGCTCCTCCGACAGTGCGGCACTCCCTCAGTACCGCCCCTCCGACAGTGCGGTGCTCCCCCAGTACTGCCCCTCCGACAGTGCGGCACTCCCTGAGTACTGCTCCTCCGACAGTGCGGCACTCCCTCAGTACCGCCCCTCCGACAGTGCGGTGCTCCCTCAGTACCACCCCTCCGACAGTGCAACGTTCCCACAGTACAGCCCCTCCGACAGTGCGGCGCTCCCTCAGTACCGCCTCTCCGACAGTGCGGCGCGCCCTCAGTACCGCCCCTCCGACAGTGCGGCGCTCCCTCAGTACCGCCCCTCCGACAGTGCGGCGCTCACTCAGTACGACGCTCCCTCAGTAATGCCCCTCCGACACTGCGGCGCTCCCTCAGTACCCGCCCGTCCGACAGTGCGGCGCTCCCTCAGTACCGCCCCTCCGACAGTGCGGCGCTCCCTCAGTACTGCCCCTCCGACAGTGCGGTGCTCCCTCAGTACCGCCCCTCCGACAGTGCGGCGCTCGCTCACTACTGCCTCTCTGACAGTGCGGCGCTGCCTCAGTACCGCCCCTCCGACAGTGCGGCGCTCCCTTAGTACCGCCCCTCCGACAGTGCGGCGCTCCCTCAGCACCGCCCCTCCGACAGTGCGGCGCTCCCTCAGTACTGCCGCTCCGACAGTGCGGCGCTCCCTCAGTACCACTCCTCCGACCGTGCGGCGCTCCCTCAGTACCGCCCCTCCGACCGTGCAGCGTTCCCACAGTACAGCCCCTCCGACAGTGCGGCGCTCCCTCAGTAGCGCCCCTCCGACAGTGCGGCGCTCCCTCAGTACCGCCCTTCTGACAGTGCGGCGCTCCCTCAGTACTGCCCCTCCGACAGTGCGGCGCTCCCTCAGTACCTCCCCACCGACAGTGCGGTGCTCCCTCAGTACTGCCCCTCCGACAGTGCGGCGCTCGCTCAGTACCGCCCCACCGACAGTGTGGCGCTCCCCCAGTACTGCCCCTCCGACAGTGCGGCGCTCCCTCAGTACCGCCCCTCCGACCGTGCGGCGCTGCCTCAGTACCACCCCTCCGACAGTGCAACGTTCCCACAGTACAGCCCCTCCGACAATGCGGCGCTCCCTCAGTACCGCCTCTCCGACAGTGCGGCGCGCCCTCAGTACCGCCCCTCCGACAGTGCGGCGCTCCCTCATTACCGCCCATCCGACAGTGCGGCGCTCCCTCAGTACGGCGCTCCCTCAGTAATGCCCCTCCGACACTGCGGCGCTCCCTCAGTACCGCCCGTCCGACAGTGCGGCGCTCCCTCAGTACCGCCCCTCCGACAGTGTGGCGCTCCCTCAGTACTGCTCCTCCGACAGTGCGGCGCTCCCTCAGTACTGCCCCTCCGACAGTGCGGTGCTCCCTCAGTACCGCCCCTCCGACAGTGCGGTGCTCCCTCAGTACTGCCCCTCCGACAGTGCGGCGCTCCCTCAGTACTGCCCCTCCGACAGTGCGGCGCTCCCCCAGTACTGCCCCTCCGACAGTGCGGCACTCCCTCAGTACTGCTCCTCCGACAGTGCGGCACTCCCTCAGTACCGCCCCTCCGACAGTGCGGTGCTCCCTCAGTACTGCCCCTCCGACAGTGCGGCGCTCCCTCAGTACTGTCCCTCAGTACTGCCCCTCCGACAGTGCGGTGCTCCCTCAGTACTGCCCCTCCGACAGTGCGGCACTCCCTCAGTACTGCCCCTCCGACAGTGCGGCGCTCCCTCAGTACCGCCTCTCCGACAGTGCGGCGCGCCCTCAGTACCGCCCCTCCGACAGTGCGGCGCTCCCTCATTACCGCCCCTCCGACAGTGCGGCGCTCCCTCAGTACGGCGCTCCCTCAGTAATGCCCCTCCGACACTGCGGCGCTCCCTCAGTACTGCCTCTCCGACAGTGCGGAGCTCCCTCAGTACTGCCCCTCCGTCAGTGCGGCGCTCCCTCAGTACTGCCCCTCCGACAGTGCGGCGCTCCCTCAGTACTGCACCTCCGACAGTGCGGTGCTCCCTCAGTATGCCCCTCCGACAGTGCGGAGCTCCCTCAGTACTGCCCCTCCGACAGTGCGGCGATCCCTCAGTACTGCCCCTCCGACAGTGCGGCGCTCCCTCAGTACTGCCCCTCCGACAGTGCGGCGCTCCCTCAGTACTGCCCCTCCGACAGTGCGGAGCTCCCTCAGTACTGCCCCTCCGACAGTGCGGCGCTCCCTCAGTACTGCCCCTCCGACAGTGCGGTGCTCCCTCAGTACTGCCCCTCCGACAGTGCGGTCCTCCCTCAGTACTTCCCCTCCGACAGGGCGGCGTTCCCTCAGTACTGCCCCTCCGACAGTGCGGCGCACCCTCAGTACTGCCCCTCCAACAGTGCGGCGCTCCCTCAGTACTGCCCCTCCGACAGTGCGGTGCTCCCTCAGTACTGCCCCTCCAACAGTGCGGCGCTCCCTCAGTACTGCCCCTCCAACAGTGCGGCGCTCCCTCAGTACCGCCCCTCCGACAGTGCAACGTTCCCACATTACAGCCCCTCCGACAGTGCGGCGCTCCCTCAGTACTGCCCCTCCGACAGTGCGGCGCTCCCTCAGTACCGTCCGTCCGACAGTGCGGCGCTCCCTCAGTACCCGCCCCTCCGACAGTGCGGCGCTCCCTCAGTACTGCCCCTCCGACAGCGCGAAGTTCCCTCAGTACTGCCCCTCCGACAGCGCGGCGCTCCCTCAGTACTGCCCCTCCGACAGTGCGGCGCTCCGTCAGTACCGCCCCTCCGACAGTGCGGCGCTCCCTCAGTACCGCCCCTCCGACAGTGTGGTGCTCCCTCAGTACTGCTCCTCCGACAGTGCGGCGCTCCCTCAGTACTGCCCCTCCGACAGTGCGGTGCTCCCTCAGTACTGCCCCTCCGACAGAGCGGCGCTCCCCCAGTACTGCCCCTCCGACAGTGCAGCGCTCCCTCAGTACTGCCCCTCCGACAGTGCGGCGCTCCCTCAGTACTGTCCCTCAGTACTGCCCCTCCGACAGTGCGGTGCTCCCTCAGTACTGCCCCTCCGACAGTGCGGCGCTCCCTCAGTACTGCCCCTCCGACAGTGCGGCGCACCCTCTGTACTGCCCCTCCGACAGTGCGGCGCTCCCTCAGTACCGCCCCTCCGACAGTGCGGTACTCCCTCAGTACTGCCCCTCCGACAGTGCGGCGCTCGCTCAGTACTGCCTCTCTGACAGTGCGGCGCTCCCTCAGTACCACCCCTCCGACAGTGCGGCGCTCCCTCAGTACCGCCCCTCCGACAGTGCGGCGCTCCCTCAGCACCGCCCCTCCGACAGTGGCGGCGCTCCCTCAGTACTGCCGCTCTGACAGTGCGGCGCTCCTCAGTACCACCCCTCCGACCGTGCGGCGCTCCCTCAGTACCGCCCCTCCGACCGTGCAGCATTCCCACAGTATAGCCCCTCCGACAGTGCGCGCTCCCTCAGTAGCGCCCCTCCGACAATGCGGCGCTCCCTCAGTACCGCCCTTCCGACAGTGCGGCGCTCCCTCAGTACTGCCCCTCCGACAGTGCGGTGCTCCCTCAGTACCTCCCCTCCGACAGTGCGGCGCTCCCTCAGTACCGCCCCTCTGACAGTGCGGCGCTCCCACAGTACAGCACCTCCGACAGCGCGGCGCTCCCTCAGTACCGCCCCTGCGACAGTGCAGCACTCACTCAGTACCCGCCCCTCCGACAGTGTGGTGCTCCCTCAGTACCGCCCCTCCGACAGCGCGGCGCTCCCTCAGTACCGCCCCACCGACAGTGTGGCGCTCCCCCAGTACTGCCCCTCCGACAGTGCGGCGCTCCCTCAGTACCGCCCCTCCGACAGTGCGGCGCTCCCTCAGTACCACCCCTCCGACGTGCGGCGCTCCCTCAGTACCGTCCCTCCGACCGTGCAGCGTTCCCACAGTACAGCCCCTCCGACAGTGTGGCGCTCCCTCAGTAGCGCCCCTCCGACAGTGCGGCGCTCCCTCAGTACCGCCCTTCCGACAGTGCGGCGCTCCCTCAGTCCTGCCCCTCCGACAGTGCGGCGCTCCCTCAGTACCTCCCCTCCGACAGTGCGGCGCTCCCTCAGTACCCGCCCCTCTGACAGTGCGGCGCTCCCACAGTACAGCCCCTCCGACAGCGCGGCGCTCCCTCAGTACCGCCCCTCCGACAGTGCGGTGCTCCCTCAGTACCACCCCTCCGACAGCGCGGCGCTCCCTCAGTACCGCCCCGCCGACAGTGTGGCGCTCCCCCAGTACTGCCCCTCCGACAGCGCGGCGCTCCCTCAGTACCGCCCCGCCGACAGTGTGGCGCTCCCCCAGTACCACCCCTCCGACAGTGCAACGTTCCCACAGTACAGCCCCTCCGACAGTGCGGCGCTCCCTCAGTACCGCCTCTCCGACAGTGCGGCGCTCCCTCAGTACCGCCCCTCCGACAGTGCGGCGCTCCCTCAGTACCGCCCCTCCGACAGTGCGGCGCTCCCTCAGTACGGCGCTCCCTCAGTACTGCCCCTCCGACAGCGCGGCGCTCCCTCAGTAATGCCCCACCGACACTGTGGCGCTCCATCAGTACCGCCCGTCCGACAGTGAGGCGCTCCCTCAGTACCGCCCTCCGACAGTGTGGCGCTCCCTCAGTACTGCTCCTCCGACAGTGCGGCGCTCCCTCAGTACTGCCCCTCCGACAGTGCGGTGCTCCCTCAGTACCGCCCCCTCCGACAGTGCGGTGCTCCCTCAGTACTGCCCCTCCGACAGTGCGGCGCTCCCTCACTACTGCCCCTCCGACAGTGCGGCGCTCCCCCAGTACTGCCCCTCCGACAGTGCGGCACTCGCTCAGTACTGCTCCTCCGACAGTGCGGCTCTCCCTCAGTACCGCCCCTCCGACAGTTCGGTGCTCCCTTAGTACTGCCCCACCGACAGTGCGGCGCTCCCCCAGTACTGCCCCTCGCCAGTGCGGCACTCCCTCAGTACTGCTCCTCCGACAGTGCAGCACTCCCTCAGTACTGCACCTCCGACAGTGCGGTGCTCCCTCAGTATGCCCCTCCGACAGTGCGGTGCTCCCTCAGTACTGCTCCTCCGACCGTGCGGCGCTCCCTCAGTACTGCCCCTCCGACAGTGCGGCACTCCCTCAGTACCGCCCCTCCGACAGTGCGGTGCTCCCTCAGTACTGCCCCTCCGACAGTGCGGCGCTCCCTCAGTACTGTCCCTCAGTACTGCCCCTCCGACAGTGCGGTGCTCCCTCAGTACTGCCCCTCCGACAGTGCGGCACTCCCTCAGTACTGCCCCTCCGACAGTGCGGCGCTCCCTCAGTACCGCCTCTCCGACAGTGCGGCGCGCCCTCAGTACCGCCCCTCCGACAGTGCGGCGCTCCCTCATTACCGCCCCTCCGACAGTGCGGCGCTCCCTCAGTACGGCGCTCCCTCAGTAATGCCCCTCCGACACTGCGGCGCTCCCTCAGTACTGCCTCTCCGACAGTGCGGAGCTCCCTCAGTACTGCCCCTCCGTCAGTGCGGCGCTCCCTCAGTACTGCCCCTCCGACAGTGCGGCGCTCCCTCAGTACTGCACCTCCGACAGTGCGGTGCTCCCTCAGTATGCCCCTCCGACAGTGCGGAGCTCCCTCAGTACTGCCCCTCCGACAGTGCGGCGATCCCTCAGTACTGCCCCTCCGACAGTGCGGCGCTCCCTCAGTACTGCCCCTCCGACAGTGCGGCGCTCCCTCAGTACTGCCCCTCCGACAGTGCGGAGCTCCCTCAGTACTGCCCCTCCGACAGTGCGGCGCTCCCTCAGTACTGCCCCTCCGACAGTGCGGTGCTCCCTCAGTACTGCCCCTCCGACAGTGCGGTCCTCCCTCAGTACTTCCCCTCCGACAGGGCGGCGTTCCCTCAGTACTGCCCCTCCGACAGTGCGGCGCACCCTCAGTACTGCCCCTCCAACAGTGCGGCGCTCCCTCAGTACTGCCCCTCCGACAGTGCGGTGCTCCCTCAGTACTGCCCCTCCAACAGTGCGGCGCTCCCTCAGTACTGCCCCTCCAACAGTGCGGCGCTCCCTCAGTACCGCCCCTCCGACAGTGCAACGTTCCCACATTACAGCCCCTCCGACAGTGCGGCGCTCCCTCAGTACTGCCCCTCCGACAGTGCGGCGCTCCCTCAGTACCGTCCGTCCGACAGTGCGGCGCTCCCTCAGTACCGCCCCTCCGACAGTGCGGCGCTCCCTCAGTACTGCCCCTCCGACAGCGCGAAGTTCCCTCAGTACTGCCCCTCCGACAGCGCGGCGCTCCCTCAGTACTGCCCCTCCGACAGTGCGGCGCTCCGTCAGTACCGCCCCTCCGACAGTGCGGCGCTCCCTCAGTACCGCCCCTCCGACAGTGTGGTGCTCCCTCAGTACTGCTCCTCCGACAGTGCGGCGCTCCCTCAGTACTGCCCCTCCGACAGTGCGGTGCTCCCTCAGTACTGCCCCTCCGACAGAGCGGCGCTCCCCCAGTACTGCCCCTCCGACAGTGCAGCGCTCCCTCAGTACTGCCCCTCCGACAGTGCGGCGCTCCCTCAGTACTGTCCCTCAGTACTGCCCCTCCGACAGTGCGGTGCTCCCTCAGTACTGCCCCTCCGACAGTGCGGCGCTCCCTCAGTACTGCCCCTCCGACAGTGCGGCGCACCCTCTGTACTGCCCCTCCGACAGTGCGGCGCTCCCTCAGTACCGCCCCTCCGACAGTGCGGTACTCCCTCAGTACTGCCCCTCCGACAGTGCGGCGCTCGCTCAGTACTGCCTCTCTGACAGTGCGGCGCTCCCTCAGTACCACCCCTCCGACAGTGCGGCGCTCCCTCAGTACCGCCCCTCCGACAGTGCGGCGCTCCCTCAGCACCGCCCCTCCGACAGTGCGGCGCTCCCTCAGTACTGCCGCTCTGACAGTGCGGCGCTCCCTCAGTACCACCCCTCCGACCGTGCGGCGCTCCCTCAGTACCGCCCCTCCGACCGTGCAGCATTCCCACAGTATAGCCCCTCCGACAGTGCGGCGCTCCCTCAGTAGCGCCCCTCCGACAATGCGGCGCTCCCTCAGTACCGCCCTTCCGACAGTGCGGCGCTCCCTCAGTACTGCCCCTCCGACAGTGCGGTGCTCCCTCAGTACCTCCCCTCCGACAGTGCGGCGCTCCCTCAGTACCGCCCCTCTGACAGTGCGGCGCTCCCACAGTACAGCACCTCCGACAGCGCGGCGCTCCCTCAGTACCGCCCCTGCGACAGTGCAGCACTCACTCAGTACCGCCCCTCCGACAGTGTGGTGCTCCCTCAGTACCGCCCCTCCGACAGCGCGGCGCTCCCTCAGTACCGCCCCACCGACAGTGTGGCGCTCCCCCAGTACTGCCCCTCCGACAGTGCGGCGCTCCCTCAGTACCGCCCCTCCGACAGTGCGGCGCTCCCTCAGTACCACCCCTCCGACCGTGCGGCGCTCCCTCAGTACCGTCCCTCCGACCGTGCAGCGTTCCCACAGTACAGCCCCTCCGACAGTGTGGCGCTCCCTCAGTAGCGCCCCTCCGACAGTGCGGCGCTCCCTCAGTACCGCCCTTCCGACAGTGCGGCGCTCCCTCAGTCCTGCCCCTCCGACAGTGCGGCGCTCCCTCAGTAACTCCCCTCCGACAGTGCGGCGCTCCCTCAGTACCGCCCCTCTGACAGTGCGGCGCTCCCACAGTACAGCCCCTCCGACAGCGCGGCGCTCCCTCAGTACCGCCCCTCCGACAGTGCGGTGCTCCCTCAGTACCACCCCTCCGACAGCGCGGCGCTCCCTCAGTACCGCCCCGCCGACAGTGTGGCGCTCCCCCAGTACTGCCCCTCCGACAGCGCGGCGCTCCCTCAGTACCGCCCCGCCGACAGTGTGGCGCTCCCCCAGTACCACCCCTCCGACAGTGCAACGTTCCCACAGTACAGCCCCTCCGACAGTGCGGCGCTCCCTCAGTACCGCCTCTCCGACAGTGCGGCGCTCCCTCAGTACCGCCCCTCCGACAGTGCGGCGCTCCCTCAGTACCGCCCCTCCGACAGTGCGGCGCTCCCTCAGTACGGCGCTCCCTCAGTACTGCCCCTCCGACAGCGCGGCGCTCCCTCAGTAATGCCCCACCGACACTGTGGCGCTCCATCAGTACCGCCCGTCCGACAGTGAGGCGCTCCCTCAGTACCGCCCCTCCGACAGTGTGGCGCTCCCTCAGTACTGCTCCTCCGACAGTGCGGCGCTCCCTCAGTACTGCCCCTCCGACAGTGCGGTGCTCCCTCAGTACCGCCCCTCCGACAGTGCGGTGCTCCCTCAGTACTGCCCCTCCGACAGTGCGGCGCTCCCTCACTACTGCCCCTCCGACAGTGCGGCGCTCCCCCAGTACTGCCCCTCCGACAGTGCGGCACTCGCTCAGTACTGCTCCTCCGACAGTGCGGCTCTCCCTCAGTACCGCCCCTCCGACAGTTCGGTGCTCCCTTAGTACTGCCCCACCGACAGTGCGGCGCTCCCCCAGTACTGCCCCTCCGCCAGTGCGGCACTCCCTCAGTACTGCTCCTCCGACAGTGCAGCACTCCCTCAGTACTGCACCTCCGACAGTGCGGTGCTCCCTCAGTATGCCCCTCCGACAGTGCGGTGCTCCCTCAGTACTGCTCCTCCGACCGTGCGGCGCTCCCTCAGTACTGCCCCTCCGACAGTGCGGCGCTCCCTCAGTACCTACCCTCCGACAGTGCGGTGCTCCCTCAGTACTGCCCCCCGGCAGTGCGGCGCTCGCTCAGTACCGCCCCACCGACAGTGTGGCGCTCCCCCAGTACTGCCCCTCCGACAGTGCGGCGCTCCCTCAGAACCGCCCCTCCGACAGTGCGGCGCTCCCTCAGTACCAACCCACTGACAGTGCAACGTTCCCACAGTACAGCCCCTCCGACAGTGCGGCGCTCCCTCAGTACCGCCTCTCCGACAGTGCGGCGCGCCCTCAGTACCGCCCCTCCGACAGTGCGGCGCTCCCTCAGTACCGCCCCTCCGACAGTGCGGCGCTCCCTCAGTACGGCGCTCCCTCAGTAATGCCCCTCCGACACTGCGGCGCTCCCTCAGTACCGGCCGTCCGACAGTGCGGCGCTCCCTCAGTACTGCTCCTCCGACAGTGCGGCGCTCCCTCAGTACTGCCCCTCCGACAGTGCGGTGCTCCCTCAGTACCGCCCCTCCGAAGGTGCGGTGCTCCCTCTGTACTGCCCCTCCGACAGTGCGGCGCTCCCTCAGTACTGCCCCTCTGACAGTGTGGCGCTCCGCCGGTACTGCCCCTCCGACAGTGCGGCACTCCCTCAGTACTGCTCCTCCGACAGTGCGGCACTCCCTCAGTACCGCCCCTCCGACAGTGCGGTGCTCCCCCAGTACTGCCCCTCCGACAGTGCGGCACTCCCTGAGTACTGCTCCTCTGACAGTGCGGCACTCCCTCAGTACCGCCCCTCCGACAGTGCGGTGCTCCCTCAGTACCACCCCTCCGACAGTGCAACGTTCCCACAGTACAGCCCCTCCGACAGTGCGGCGCTCCCTCAGTACCGCCTCTCCGACAGTGCGGCGCGCCCTCAGTACCGCCCCTCCGACAGTGCGGCGCTCCCTCAGTACCGCCCCTCCGACAGTGCGGCGCTCCCTCAGTACGGCGCTCCCTCAGTAATGCCCCTCCGACACTGCGGCGCTCCCTCAGTACCGCCCGTCCGACAGTGCGGCGCTCCCTCAGTACCGCCCCTCCGACAGTGCGGCGCTCCCTCAGTACTGCCCCTCCGACAGTGCGGTGCTCCCTCAGTACCGCCCCTCCGACAGTGCGGTGCTCCCTCAGTACTGCCCCTCCGACAGTGCGGCGCTCGCTCACTACTGCCTCTCTGACAGTGCGGCGCTCCCTCAGTACCGCCCCTCCGACAGTGCGGCGCTCCCTTAGTACCGCCCCTCCGACAGTGCGGCGCTCCCTCAGCACCGCCCCTCCGACAGTGCGGCGCTCCCTCAGTACTGCCGCTCCGACAGTGCGGCGCTCCCTCAGTACCACTCCTCCGACCGTGCGGCGCTCCCTCAGTACCGCCCCTCCGACCGTGCAGCGTTCCCACAGTACAGCCCCTCCGACAGTGCGGCGCTCCCTCAGTAGCGCCCCTCCGACAGTGCGGCGCTCCCTCAGTACCGCCCTTCTGACAGTGCGGCGCTCCCTCAGTACTGCCCCTCCGACAGTGCGGCGCTCCCTCAGTACCTCCCCACCGACAGTGCGGTGCTCCCTCAGTACTGCCCCTCCGACAGTGCGGCGCTCGCTCAGTACCGCCCCACCGACAGTGTGGCGCTCCCCCAGTACTGCCCCTCCGACAGTGCGGCGCTCCCTCAGTACCGCCCCTCCGACCGTGCGGCGCTGCCTCAGTACCACCCCTCCGACAGTGCAACGTTCCCACAGTACAGCCCCTCCGACAGTGCGGCGCTCCCTCAGTACCGCCTCTCCGACAGTGCGGCGCGCCCTCAGTACCGCCCCTCCGACAGTGCGGCGCTCCCTCATTACCGCCCATCCGACAGTGCGGCGCTCCCTCAGTACGGCGCTCCCTCAGTAATGCCCCTCCGACACTGCGGCGCTCCCTCAGTACCGCCCGTCCGACAGTGCGGCGCTCCCTCAGTACCGCCCCTCCGACAGTGTGGCGCTCCCTCAGTACTGCTCCTCCGACAGTGCGGCGCTCCCTCAGTACTGCCCCTCCGACAGTGCGGTGCTCCCTCAGTACCGCCCCTCCGACAGTGCGGCGCTCCCTCAGTACCGCCCCTCCGACAGTGCGGCGCTCCCTCAGTACTGCCCCTCCGACAGCGCGAAGTTCCCTCAGTACTGCCCCTCCGACAGCGCGGCGCTCCCTCAGTACTGCCCCTCCGACAGTGCGGCGCTCCGTCAGTACCGCCCCTCCGACAGTGCGGCGCTCCCTCAGTACCGCCCCTCCGACAGTGTGGTGCTCCCTCAGTACTGCTCCTCCGACAGTGCGGCGCTCCCTCAGTACTGCCCCTCCGACAGTGCGGTGCTCCCTCAGTACTGCCCCTCCGACAGAGCGGCGCTCCCCCAGTACTGCCCCTCCGACAGTGCAGCGCTCCCTCAGTACTGCCCCTCCGACAGTGCGGCGCTCCCTCAGTACTGTCCCTCAGTACTGCCCCTCCGACAGTGCGGTGCTCCCTCAGTACTGCCCCTCCGACAGTGCGGCGCTCCCTCAGTACTGCCCCTCCGACAGTGCGGCGCACCCTCTGTACTGCCCCTCCGACAGTGCGGCGCTCCCTCAGTACCGCCCCTCCGACAGTGCGGTACTCCCTCAGTACTGCCCCTCCGACAGTGCGGCGCTCGCTCAGTACTGCCTCTCTGACAGTGCGGCGCTCCCTCAGTACCACCCCTCCGACAGTGCGGCGCTCCCTCAGTACCGCCCCTCCGACAGTGCGGCGCTCCCTCAGCACCGCCCCTCCGACAGTGCGGCGCTCCCTCAGTACTGCCGCTCTGACAGTGCGGCGCTCCCTCAGTACCACCCCTCCGACCGTGCGGCGCTCCCTCAGTACCGCCCCTCCGACCGTGCAGCATTCCCACAGTATAGCCCCTCCGACAGTGCGGCGCTCCCTCAGTAGCGCCCCTCCGACAATGCGGCGCTCCCTCAGTACCGCCCTTCCGACAGTGCGGCGCTCCCTCAGTACTGCCCCTCCGACAGTGCGGTGCTCCCTCAGTACCTCCCCTCCGACAGTGCGGCGCTCCCTCAGTACCGCCCCTCTGACAGTGCGGCGCTCCCACAGTACAGCACCTCCGACAGCGCGGCGCTCCCTCAGTACCGCCCCTGCGACAGTGCAGCACTCCCTCAGTACCGCCCCTCCGACAGTGCGGCGCTCCCTCAGTACGGCGCTCCCTCAGTACTGCCCCTCCGACAGCGCGGCGCTCCCTCAGTAATGCCCCACCGACACTGTGGCGCTCCATCAGTACCGCCCGTCCGACAGTGAGGCGCTCCCTCAGTACCCGCCCCTCCGACAGTGTGGCGCTCCCTCAGTACTGCTCCTCCGACAGTGCGGCGCTCCCTCAGTACTGCCCCTCCGACAGTGCGGTGCTCCCTCAGTACCGCCCCTCCGACAGTGCGGTGCTCCCTCAGTACTGCCCCTCCGACAGTGCGGCGCTCCCTCACTACTGCCCCTCCGACAGTGCGGCGCTCCCCCAGTACTGCCCCTCCGACAGTGCGGCACTCGCTCAGTACTGCTCCTCCGACAGTGCGGCTCTCCCTCAGTACCGCCCCTCCGACAGTTCGGTGCTCCCTTAGTACTGCCCCACCGACAGTGCGGCGCTCCCCCAGTACTGCCCCTCCGCCAGTGCGGCACTCCCTCAGTACTGCTCCTCCGACAGTGCAGCACTCCCTCAGTACTGCACCTCCGACAGTGCGGTGCTCCCTCAGTATGCCCCTCCGACAGTGCGGTGCTCCCTCAGTACTGCTCCTCCGACCGTGCGGCGCTCCCTCAGTACTGCCCCTCCGACAGTGCGGCGCTCCCTCAGTACCTACCCTCCGACAGTGCGGTGCTCCCTCAGTACTGCCCCCCGGCAGTGCGGCGCTCGCTCAGTACCGCCCCACCGACAGTGTGGCGCTCCCCCAGTACTGCCCCTCCGACAGTGCGGCGCTCCCTCAGAACCGCCCCTCCGACAGTGCGGCGCTCCCTCAGTACCAACCCACTGACAGTGCAACGTTCCCACAGTACAGCCCCTCCGACAGTGCGGCGCTCCCTCAGTACCGCCTCTCCGACAGTGCGGCGCGCCCTCAGTACCGCCCCTCCGACAGTGCGGCGCTCCCTCAGTACCGCCCCTCCGACAGTGCGGCGCTCCCTCAGTACGGCGCTCCCTCAGTAATGCCCCTCCGACACTGCGGCGCTCCCTCAGTACCGCCCGTCCGACAGTGCGGCGCTCCCTCAGTACTGCTCCTCCGACAGTGCGGCGCTCCCTCAGTACTGCCCCTCCGACAGTGCGGTGCTCCCTCAGTACCGCCCCTCCGAAGGTGCGGTGCTCCCTCTGTACTGCCCCTCCGACAGTGCGGCGCTCCCTCAGTACTGCCCCTCTGACAGTGTGGCGCTCCGCCGGTACTGCCCCTCCGACAGTGCGGCACTCCCTCAGTACTGCTCCTCCGACAGTGCGGCACTCCCTCAGTACCGCCCCTCCGACAGTGCGGTGCTCCCCCAGTACTGCCCCTCCGACAGTGCGGCACTCCCTGAGTACTGCTCCTCTGACAGTGCGGCACTCCCTCAGTACCGCCCCTCCGACAGTGCGGTGCTCCCTCAGTACCACCCCTCCGACAGTGCAACGTTCCCACAGTACAGCCCCTCCGACAGTGCGGCGCTCCCTCAGTACCGCCTCTCCGACAGTGCGGCGCGCCCTCAGTACCGCCCCTCCGACAGTGCGGCGCTCCCTCAGTACCGCCCCTCCGACAGTGCGGCGCTCCCTCAGTACGGCGCTCCCTCAGTAATGCCCCTCCGACACTGCGGCGCTCCCTCAGTACCGCCCGTCCGACAGTGCGGCGCTCCCTCAGTACCGCCCCTCCGACAGTGCGGCGCTCCCTCAGTACTGCCCCTCCGACAGTGCGGTGCTCCCTCAGTACCGCCCCTCCGACAGTGCGGTGCTCCCTCAGTACTGCCCCTCCGACAGTGCGGCGCTCGCTCACTACTGCCTCTCTGACAGTGCGGCGCTCCCTCAGTACCGCCCCTCCGACAGTGCGGCGCTCCCTTAGTACCGCCCCTCCGACAGTGCGGCGCTCCCTCAGCACCGCCCCTCCGACAGTGCGGCGCTCCCTCAGTACTGCCGCTCCGACAGTGCGGCGCTCCCTCAGTACCACTCCTCCGACCGTGCGGCGCTCCCTCAGTACCGCCCCTCCGACCGTGCAGCGTTCCCACAGTACAGCCCCTCCGACAGTGCGGCGCTCCCTCAGTAGCGCCCCTCCGACAGTGCGGCGCTCCCTCAGTACCGCCCTTCTGACAGTGCGGCGCTCCCTCAGTACTGCCCCTCCGACAGTGCGGCGCTCCCTCAGTACCTCCCCACCGACAGTGCGGTGCTCCCTCAGTACTGCCCCTCCGACAGTGCGGCGCTCGCTCAGTACCGCCCCACCGACAGTGTGGCGCTCCCCCAGTACTGCCCCTCCGACAGTGCGGCGCTCCCTCAGTACCGCCCCTCCGACCGTGCGGCGCTGCCTCAGTACCACCCCTCCGACAGTGCAACGTTCCCACAGTACAGCCCCTCCGACAGTGCGGCGCTCCCTCAGTACCGCCTCTCCGACAGTGCGGCGCGCCCTCAGTACCGCCCCCTCCGACAGTGCGGCGCTCCCTCATTACCGCCCCATCCGACACTGCGGCGCTCCCTCAGTACGGCGCTCCCTCAGTAATGCCCCTCCGACACTGCGGCGCTCCCTCAGTACCCGCCCGTCCGACAGTGCGGCGCTCCCTCAGTACCGCCCCTCCGACAGTGTGGCGCTCCCTCAGTACTGCTCCTCCGACAGTGCGGCGCTCCCTCAGTACTGCCCCTCCGACAGTGCGGTGCTCCCTCAGTACCGCCCCTCCGACAGTGCGGCGCTCCCTCAGTACCGCCCCTCCGACAGTGCGGCGCTCCCTCAGTACTGCCCCTCCGACAGCGCGAAGTTCCCTCAGTACTGCCCCTCCGACAGCGCGGCGCTCCCTCAGTACTGCCCCTCCGACAGTGCGGCGCTCCGTCAGTACCCGCCCCTCCGACAGTGCGGCGCTCCCTCAGTACCGCCCCTCCGACAGTGTGGTGCTCCCTCAGTACTGCTCCTCCGACAGTGCGGCGCTCCCCTCAGTACTGCCCCTCCGACAGTGCGGTGCTCCCTCAGTACTGCCCCTCCGACAGAGCGGCGCTCCCCCAGTACTGCCCCTCCGACAGTGCAGCGCTCCCTCAGTACTGCCCCTCCGACAGTGCGGCGCTCCCTCAGTACTGTCCCTCAGTACTGCCCCTCCGACAGTGCGGTGCTCCCTCAGTACTGCCCCTCCGACAGTGCGGCGCTCCCTCAGTACTGCCCCTCCGACAGTGCGGCGCACCCTCTGTACTGCCCCTCCGACAGTGCGGCGCTCCCTCAGTACCGCCCCTCCGACAGTGCGGTACTCCCTCAGTACTGCCCCTCCGACAGTGCGGCGCTCGCTCAGTACTGCCTCTCTGACAGTGCGGCGCTCCCTCAGTACCACCCCCTCCGACAGTGCGGCGCTCCCTCAGTACCCGCCCCTCCGACAGTGCGGCGCTCCCTCAGCACCGCCCCTCCGACAGGGCGGCGCTCCCTCAGTACTGCCGCTCTGACAGTGCGGCGCTCCCTCAGTACCACCCCTCCGACCGTGCGGCGCTCCCTCAGTACCGCCCCTCCGACCGTGCAGCATTCCCACAGTATAGCCCCTCCGACAGTGCGGCGCTCCCTCAGTAGCGCCCCTCCGACAATGCGGCGCTCCCTCAGTACCGCCCTTCCGACAGTGCGGCGCTCCCTCAGTACTGCCCCTCCGACAGTGCGGTGCTCCCTCAGTACCTCCCCTCCGACAGTGCGGCGCTCCCTCAGTACCGCCCCTCTGACAGTGCGGCGCTCCCACAGTACAGCACCTCCGACAGCGCGGCGCTCCCTCAGTACCGCCCCTGCGACAGTGCAGCACTCACTCAGTACCCGCCCCTCCGACAGTGTGGTGCTCCCTCAGTACCGCCCCTCCGACAGCGCGGCGCTCCCTCAGTACCCGCCCCACCGACAGTGTGGCGCTCCCCCAGTACTGCCCCTCCGACAGTGCGGCGCTCCCTCAGTACCGCCCCCTCCGACAGTGCGGCGCTCCCTCAGTACCACCCCTCCGACCGTGCGGCGCTCCCTCAGTACCGCCCCTCCGACCGTGCAGCGTTCCCACAGTACAGCCCCTCCGACAGTGTGGCGCTCCCTCAGTAGCGCCCCTCCGACAGTGCGGCGCTCCCTCAGTACCGCCCTTCCGACAGTGCGGCGCTCCCTCAGTCCTGCCCCTCCGACAGTGCGGCGCTCCCCTCAGTACCTCCCCTCCAACAGTGCGGCGCTCCCTCAGTACCGCCCCTCTGACAGTGCGGCGCTCCCACAGTACAGCCCCTCCGACAGCGCGGCGCTCCCTCAGTACCGCCCCCTCCGACAGTGCGGTGCTCCCTCAGTACCACCCCTCCGACAGCGCGGCGCTCCCTCAGTACCCGCCCCCGCCGACAGTGTGGCGCTCCCCCAGTACTGCCCCTCCGACAGCGCGGCGCTCCCTCAGTACCCGCCCCGCCGACAGTGTGGCGCTCCCCCCAGTACCACCCCCTCCGACAGTGCAACGTTCCCACAGTACAGCCCCTCCGACAGTGCGGCGCTCCCTCAGTACCGCCTCTCCGACAGTGCGGCGCTCCCTCAGTACCGCCCCTCCGACAGTGCGGCGCTCCCTCAGTACCGCCCCTCCGACAGTGCGGCGCTCCCTCAGTACGGCGCTCCCTCAGTACTGCCCCTCCGACAGCGCGGCGCTCCCTCAGTAATGCCCCACCGACACTGTGGCGCTCCATCAGTACCGCCCCGTCCGACAGTGAGGCGCTCCCTCAGTACCGCCCCCTCCGACAGTGTGGCGCTCCCTCAGTACTGCTCCTCCGACAGTGCGGCGCTCCCTCAGTACTGCCCCTCCGACAGTGCGGTGCTCCCTCAGTACCGCCCCTCCGACAGTGCGGTGCTCCCTCAGTACTGCCCCTCCGACAGTGCGGCGCTCCCTCACTACTGCCCCTCCGACAGTGCGGCGCTCCCCCAGTACTGCCCCTCCGACAGTGCGGCACTCGCTCAGTACTGCTCCTCCGACAGTGCGGCTCTCCCTCAGTACCCGCCCCTCCGACAGTTCGGTGCTCCCTTAGTACTGCCCCACCGACAGTGCGGCGCTCCCCCAGTACTGCCCCTCCGCCAGTGCGGCACTCCCTCAGTACTGCTCCTCCGACAGTGCAGCACTCCCTCAGTACTGCACCTCCGACAGTGCGGTGCTCCCTCAGTATGCCCCTCCGACAGTGCGGTGCTCCCTCAGTACTGCTCCTCCGACCGTGCGGCGCTCCCTCAGTACTGCCCCTCCGACAGTGCGGCGCTCCCTCAGTACCTACCCTCCGACAGTGCGGTGCTCCCTCAGTACTGCCCCCCGGCAGTGCGGCGCTCGCTCAGTACCGCCCCACCGACAGTGTGGCGCTCCCCCAGTACTGCCCCTCCGACAGTGCGGCGCTCCCTCAGAACCGCCCCTCCGACAGTGCGGCGCTCCCTCAGTACCAACCCACTGACAGTGCAACGTTCCCACAGTACAGCCCCTCCGACAGTGCGGCGCTCCCTCAGTACCGCCTCTCCGACAGTGCGGCGCTCCCTCAGTACGGCGCTCCCTCAGTAATGCCCCTCCGACACTGCGGCGCTCCCTCAGTACCGCCCGTCCGACAGTGCGGCGCTCCCTCAGTACTGCTCCTCCGACAGTGCGGCGCTCCCTCAGTACTGCCCCTCCGACAGTGCGGTGCTCCCTCAGTACCGCCCCTCCGAAGGTGCGGTGCTCCCTCTGTACTGCCCCTCCGACAGTGCGGCGCTCCCTCAGTACTGCCCCTCTGACAGTGTGGCGCTCCGCCAGTACTGCCCCTCCGACAGTGCGGCACTCCCTCAGTACTGCTCCTCCGACAGTGCGGCACTCCCTCAGTACCCGCCCCTCCGACAGTGCGGTGCTCCCCCAGTACTGCCCCTCCGACAGTGCGGCACTCCCTGAGTACTGCTCCTCTGACAGTGCGGCACTCCCTCAGTACCCGCCCCTCCGACAGTGCGGTGCTCCCTCAGTACCACCCCTCCGACAGTGCAACGTTCCCACAGTACAGCCCCTCCGACAGTGCGGCGCTCCCTCAGTACCGCCTCTCCGACAGTGCGGCGCGCCCTCAGTACCCGCCCCTCCGACAGTGCGGCGCTCCCTCAGTACCGCCCCTCCGACAGTGCGGCGCTCCCTCAGTACGGCGCTCCCTCAGTAATGCCCCTCCGACACTGCGGCGCTCCCTCAGTACCGCCCGTCCGACAGTGCGGCGCTCCCTCAGTACCCGCCCCCTCCGACAGTGCGGCGCTCCCTCAGTACTGCCCCTCCGACAGTGCGGTGCTCCCTCAGTACCGCCCCTCCGACAGTGCGGTGCTCCCTCAGTACTGCCCCTCCGACAGTGCGGCGCTCGCTCACTACTGCCTCTCTGACAGTGCGGCGCTCCCTCAGTACCGCCCCTCCGACAGTGCGGCGCTCCCTTAGTACCGCCCCCTCCGACAGTGCGGCGCTCCCTCAGCACCGCCCCTCCGACAGTGCGGCGCTCCCTCAGTACTGCCGCTCCGACAGTGCGGCGCTCCCTCAGTACCACTCCTCCGACCGTGCGGCGCTCCCTCAGTAACCGCCCCCTCCGACCGTGCAGCGTTCCCACAGTACAGCCCCTCCGACAGTGCGGCGCTCCCTCAGTAGCGCCCCTCCGACAGTGCGGCGCTCCCTCAGTACCGCCCTTCTGACAGTGCGGCGCTCCCTCAGTACTGCCCCTCCGACAGTGCGGCGCTCCCTCAGTACCTCCCCACCGACAGTGCGGTGCTCCCTCAGTACTGCCCCTCCGACAGTGCGGCGCTCGCTCAGTACCGCCCCACCGACAGTGTGGCGCTCCCCCAGTACTGCCCCTCCGACAGTGCGGCGCTCCCTCAGTACCGCCCCTCCGACCGTGCGGCGCTGCCTCAGTACCACCCCTCCGACAGTGCAACGTTCCCACAGTACAGCCCCTCCGACAGTGCGGCGCTCCCTCAGTACCGCCTCT
>NW_028227017.1:12500-19343 GCF_052327205.1 Somniosus microcephalus
AAGGCGAGTTTCCGTTCTCGGCAGCGAAGTTGATGGGCCGATTGGGTGTGAGTGGTGTTAATGTGTGCTATTTGCAGTGTATGAATTGCCAGGCTGGCCAAGGCGTTGCTTCTGGGAATTGTTGGGGACTGGGCTGTTTAGAAAGGCCGGTGGCGGGCGCTCCGTTCCCGACTCCCGTGTCCGATTAGGGTGGGGGACGGCTGGTTGGAAAGCCCCGACGCTGGCGCAGATTATATTGCCGGACTGGCCCCTGGCGAGTTGGGCAAAGTGTCGCAGTCCGGCAGCGGGTAACAGGCCAGCGGTCAGCGGCAGCTTATCGGTGATAACTTCGGGAAGGAAAGTCCGATCCGGTCGGGGTGAACTGCGACTGAACGGGGTGGTGGGGCCGCACAGACCAGTAGCGGGCTTGTGTAGCTGCCTCTTGGCCCGGCCGAGGTACAGCCGTTGGCTGGAGACCGCTTTCCGACTGCTGAGCCGGTGCCGCGGGGACCCACCTTGACGCGCCGGCTGTCCGAGCAAGCCAGGGGCAAGGGGCATCCATAGGTACCAGAAGGGAGTCGGTCCGACACCGGGAAGTCGGGTGCCCGTCGCTCCGAATCGAGCCCGGTGTTTTCGTGCGTGTAACAGGGCGGGCGTTTGGACCCGGTTGTCCGGGAGCGGGTCCCCAACGGCGGGAGATTGCCTGGGTTTGGCCGGCCGGCAGTCGAACGCCTTTGGCTCCGGACTCCCGTGTCCGATTTCGGTCAGGGAGGGCTGGTTGGAAAGCCCCGACGCTGGCGCACACTATATTATCGGCCTGGGCCCCGGCAAGTTCGGGAAAGTGTCGCAGTCCCGTTCCGGCGGCCGCCCCGTCGGTCAGCGGCAGCTTATCGCGGATAACTTCGGGACGGAAAGTCCGATCCGGTCGGGGTGAACTGCGACTGAACGGGGGTGGCGGGGCCGCACAGACCAGTAGCGGGCTTGTGTAGCTGCCTCTTGGCCCGGCCGAGGTACAGCCGTTGGCTGGAGACCGCTTTCCGACTGCTGAGCCGGTGCCGCGGGGACCCACCTTGACGCGCCGGCTGTCCGAGCAAGCCAGGGGCAAGGGGCATCCAGTGGTACCAGAAGGGAGTCGGTCCGACACCGGGAAGTCGGGTGCCCGTCGCTCCGAATCGAGCCCGGGGTTTTCGTGCGTGTAACAGGGCGGGCGTTTGGACCCGGTTGTCCGGGAGCGGGTCCGCAACGGCGGGAGATTGCCTGGGTTTGGCCGGCCGGCAGTCGAACGCCTTTCGCTCCGGACTCCCGTGTCCGATTTCGGTCAGGGAGGGCTCGTTGGAAAGCCCCGGCGCTGGCGCACACTATATTATCGGCCTGGACCCCGGCAAGTTCGGGAAAGTGTCGCAGTCCCGTAGCGGCTGCCGCCCCGTCGGTCAGCGGCAGCTTATCGGGGATAACTTCGGGACGGAAAGTCCGATCCGGTTGGGGTGAACTGCGACTGAACGGGGTGGGGGGGGCCGCACAGACCAGTAGCGGGCTTGTGCAGCTGCCGCTTGGCCCGGCCGAGGTACAGCCGTTGGCTGGAGACCGCTTTCCGACTGCTGAGCCGGAGCCGCGGGGGCCCACCTTGACGCGCCGGCTGTACTAGCAAGCCAGGGGCAAGGGGCATCCAGTGGTACCGGAACGGAGTCGGTCCGACACCGGGAAGCCGGGTGCCCGTCGCTCCGAATCGAGC
The DNA here is from genome assembly GCF_052327205.1 of Somniosus microcephalus. Classification (NCBI taxonomy): domain Eukaryota; kingdom Metazoa; phylum Chordata; class Chondrichthyes; order Squaliformes; family Somniosidae; genus Somniosus; species Somniosus microcephalus. The sequence goes on from NW_028227017.1 coordinate 14,212, forward strand.
CCGGTGTTTTCGTGCGTGTAACAGGGCGGGCGTTTGGACCCGGTTGTCCGGGAGCGGGTCCGCAACGGCGGGAGGTTGCCTGTGTTTGGCCGGCCGGCAGTCGAACGCCTTTGGCTCCGGACTCCCGTGTCCGATTTCGGTCAGGGAGGGCTCGTTGGAAAGCCCCGGCGCTGGCGCACACTATATTATCGGCCTGGACCCCGGCAAGTTCGGGAAAGTGTCGCAGTCCCGTAGCGGCTGCCGCCCCGTCGGTCAGCGGCAGCTTATCGGGGATAACTTCGGGACGGAAAGTCCGATCCGGTTGGGGTGAACTGCTACTGAACGGGGTGGGGGGGCCGCACAGACCAGTAGCGGGCTTGTGCAGCTGCCGCTTGGCCCGGCCGAGGTACAGCCGTTGGCTGGAGACCGCTTTCCGACTGCTGAGCCGGAGCCGCGGGGGCCCACCTTGACGCGCCGGCTGTCCTAGCAAGCCAGGGGCAAGGGGCATCCAGTGGTACCGGAACGGAGTCGGTCCGACACCGGGAAGCCGGGTGCCCGTCGCTCCGAATCGAGCCCGGTGTTTTCGTGCGTGTAACAGGGGCGGGCGTTTGGACCCGGTTGTCCGGGAGCGGGTCCGCAACGGCGGGAGGTTGCCTGAGTTTGGCCGGCCGGCAGTCGAACGCCTTTGGCTCCGGACTCCCGTGTCCGATTTCGGTCAGGGAGGGCTCATTGGAAAGCCCCGGCGCTGGCGCACACTATATTATCGGCCTGGACCCCGGCAAGTTCGGGAAAGTGTCGCAGTCCCGTACCGGCTGCCGCCCCGTCGGTCAGCGGCAGCTTATCGGGGATAACTTCGGGAAGGAAAGTCCGATCCGGTCGGGGTCAACTTCCACTGAACGGGGTGGCGGGGCCGCACAGACCAGTAGCGGGCTTGTGTAGCTGCCCCTTTCCCCGGCCGAGGTACAGCCGTTGGCTGGAGACCGCTTTCCGACTGCTGAGCCGGAGCCCGCGGGGGCCCACCTTGACGCGCCGGCTGTCCTAGCAAGCCAGGGGCAAGGGGCATCCAAGGGTACCGGAACGGAGTCGGTCCGACACCGGGAAGCCGGGTGCCCGTCGCTCCGAATCGAGCCCGGTGTTTTCGTGCGTGTAACGAGGCGGGCGTTTGGACCCGGTTGTCCTGGAGCGGGTCCGCAACGGCGGGGGATTGCCTGTGTTTGGCCGGCCGGCAGTCGAACGCCTATCGCTCTGGACTCCCGTGTCCGATTTCGGTCAGGGAGGGCTCGTTGGAAAGCCCCGGCGCTGGCGCACACTATATTATCGGCCTGGACCCCGGCAAGTTCGGCAAAGTGTCGCCATCCCGCAGCGGCTGACGGGCCGCCGGTGAGCGGCAGCTTATCGGGCATAACTTCGGGAGGGAAAGTCCGATCCGGTCCGGATCAACGGCAGCCGAACGGGGTGGCGGGCCCGCACAGACCAGTGCCTGGCTTGTGTAGCTGCCCCTTTCCCCGGCCGAGGTACAGCCGTTGGCTGGAGACCACTTTCCGACCACTGAGACGGCGGGGCGGGGGGCGGCCTGCACGCGCCGGCTGCCAGAGCAAGCCAGGGGCAAGGGGCATCCAACGGTATCTGAACGGAGTCGGTCCGACACCGGGAAGCCGGGCGGTGCCCGTCGCTCCGAATCGAGCCTGGGGTGTACGTGTGTTTAACAAGGCGGGCGTTTGGACCCGGTTGCCCGGCACCAGTCGAACGCCTGTCGCTCCCGACTCCCGTGTCCGATTTCGTTCGGGGATGGCTCGTTGGAAAGCCCCGGCTCCGGCGCACACTATATTGCCGAAGTGGCCCCGGGCGAGTTCGGGAAAGTGTCGCCGTCCCGCAGCGGCTGACGGGCCGTCGGTCAGCGGCAGCTTATCGGGGATAACTTCGGGAAGGAAAGTCCGATCCGGTCGGGGACAACGGCAGCTGAACGGGGTGGCGGGGCCGCACAGAGCAGTGCCTCGCTTGTGTAGCTGCCTCTTTCCGCGGCCGAGGTACAGCCGTTGGCTGGAGACCGCTTTCCGACCACTGAGACGGCGGGGCAGGGGGCGGCCTGCACGCGCCGGCTGCCAGAGCAAGCCAGGGGCAAGGGGCATCCAGCGGTATCTGAACGGAGTCGGTCCGACACCGAGAAGCCGGGTGCCCGTCGCTCCGAAGCGAGACCGGGGTTTTTCGTGTGTAACGTGGCGGGCCTTTGGACCCGGTTGGCCGGGCGGCAGTGGAACACACACAGACACTCGCATACACTGAGAGAGACAGAGAGAAGATAGAGATACACAGAGTGAGAAAGACAAAGTCAACTCAGTAACTGAAATGTGAAAACTGACAACTGGGAAACCAAAAGTCAGAGTGGCAAATGATGAACCAAGGTGGCAAATGATTAACTGAAAACTTGTCATTCACATTTGGGACGGAATTCACGATGGGAATGTATTCGGCCGCCTTACCGGGGCTTGGGGGTGCTGCTTTCCCGCTTGTGGAACCGAGTTGGGGTCGTCAAATGGCCTGGTGCATTGTTTGAAACACTGGTTAATGAGTTGTCAAGGTCGGAAATCATAGAACATAAGAGCAGCTCATTAACTGAAATTTTGAACATCGACAACTGGTTAACCAAAAGCCAGAGCGACAAATGATTAACCAAAGGGCCAACTCATTAACTGAAATTTCAAAGAGGCAACTCATTAACTGAAATTTTGAACATCGACAACTGGTTAACCAAAAGCCAGAGCGACAAATGATTAACCAAGGAGGCAACTCATTAACTGAATTTCGAACATCGACAACTGGTTAACCAAATGTCAGAGCGACAAATGATTAACCAAGGAGGCAACTCAATAACTGAATTTCGAACATCGACAACTGGTTAACCAAGAGTCAGGGCGACAAATGATTAACCAAGGAGGCAACTCATTAACTGAATTTCGAACATCGACAACTGGGTAACCAAAAGACACAGGGACAAATGAGTAACCAAAGGGCCAACTCATTAACTGAAATTTCAAAGAGGCAACTCATTAACTGAAATTTTTGAACATCGACAACTGGATAACCAAATGTCAGAGCGACAAATGATTAACCAAGGAGGGCAACTGATTAACTGAAAACTTGTCATTCACATTTGGGACGGAATTCACGATGGGAATGTATTCGGCCCCCTTACCGGGGCCTTGGGGTGCTGCTTTCCCGCTTGTGGGAACCGAGTTGGGGTCGTCAAATGGCCTGGTGCATTGTTTGAAACACTGGTTAATGAGTTGTCAAGGTCGGAAATCATAGAACATAAGAGCAGCTCATTAACTGAAATTTTGAACATCGACAACTGGTTAACCAAAAGCCAGAGCGACAAATGATTAACCAAGGAGGCAACTCAGTAACTGAATTTCGAACATCGACAACTGGTTAACCAAAAGACACAGGGACAAATGAGTAACCAAAGGGCCAACTCATTAACTGAAATTTCAAAGAGGCAACTCATTAACTGAAATTTTGAACATCGACAACTGGTTAACCAAAAGCCAGAGCGACAAATGATTAACCAAGGAGGCAACTCATTAACTGAATTTCGAACATCGACAACTGGTTAACCAAATGTCAGAGCGACAAATGATTAACCAAGGGAGGCAACTCATTAACTGAATTTCGAACATCGACAACTGGTTAACCAAAAGACACAGGGACAAATGAGTAACCAAAGGGCCAACTCATTAACTGAAATTTCAAAGAGGCAACTCATTAACTGAAATTTTGAACATCGACAACTGGTTTAACCAAAAGCCAGAGCGACAAATGATTAACCAAGGAGGCAACTCATTAACTGAATTTCGAACATCGACAACTGGTTAACCAAAAGGACACAGGGACAAATGAGTAACCAAAGGGCCAACTCATTAACTGAAATTTCAAAGAGGCAACTCATTAACTGAAATTTTTGAACATCGACAACTGGTTAACCAAAAGCCAGAGCGAACAAATGAGTAACCAAGGAGGCAACTCATAAACTGAATTTCGAACATCGACAACTGGGTAAACCAAAAGACACAGGGACAAATGAGTAACCAAAGGGCCAACTCATTAACTGAAATTTCAAAGAGGCTACTCATTAACTGAAATTTGAACATCGACAACTGGTTAAACCAAATGTCAGAGCGACAAATGAGTAACCAAGCAGGCAACTGATTAACTGAAAACTTGTCTTTCACATTTGGGACGGAATTCACGATGGGAATGTATTCGGCCCCCTTACCGGGCCTTGGGGTGCTGCTTTCCCGCTTGTGGAACCGAGTTGGGGTCGTCAAATGGCCTGGTGCATTGTTTGAAACACTGGTTAATGAGTTGTCAAGGTCGGAAATCATAGAACATAAGAGCAGCTCATTAACTGAAATTTTGAACATCGACAACTGGTTAACACCAAAAGCCAGAGCGACAAATGATTAACCAAGGAGGCAACTCATTAACTGAATTTCGAACATCGACAACTGGTTAACCAAAAGACACAGGGACAAATGAGTCACCAAAGGGCCAACTCATTAACTGAAATTTCAAAGAGGCAACTCAATAACTGAAATTTTGAACATCGACAACTGGTTAACCAAAAGCCAGAGCGACAATGATTAACCAAGGAGGCAACTCATTAACTGAATTTCGAACATCGACAACTGGTTAACCAAATGTCAGAGCGACAAATGATTAACCAAGGAGGCAGACTCATTAACTGAATTTCGAACATCGACAACTGGTTAACCAAGAGTCAGGGCGACAAATGATTAACCAAGGAGGCAACTCATTAACTGAATTTCGAACATCGACAACTGGGTAACCAAAAGACACAGGGACAAATGAGTAACCAAAGGGCCAACTCATTAACTGAAATTTCAAAGAGGCAACTCATTAACTGAAATTTTGAACATCGACAACTGGTTAACCAAATGTCAGAGCGACAAATGAGTAACCAAGCAGGCAACTGATTAACTGAAAACTTGTCATTCACATTTGGGACGGAATTCACGATGGGAATGTATTCGGCCCCCTTACCGGGCCTTGGGGTGCTGCTTTCCCGCTTGTGGAACCGAGTTGGGGTCGTCAAATGGCCTGGTGCATTGTTTGAAACACTGGTTAATGAGCTT
>NW_028227018.1:0-19336 GCF_052327205.1 Somniosus microcephalus
CCATCACTCACCTACCAACAATCTCTTATCAATCATGACTCATACCTCACATTCATAGCTTCACCTCACCCTCACACACTTACCACTGCTGCAAGCCTCACACCCACATCTCACACCTTGCACACGCTGCCAGCTGTCCACCCATGACAGGCACACACCCAAACACATTCCACCACTCTCAATGACAAACTTCCCTTTCTCTTGCAGGACAAGGTGGCTCATAACAGGTGAGAGCAGCAGCTAACCGGCAGGGGACAAGCATAGTTGCATATCCTGACCCAGCTGGAGGAGACTGTGCTTAATGTTATTGGAGGGGTCATCACTGAGGCTGTGGTGATTGGCGAGGCTGAAACTATTGAAGATGACGGTATGCTCATACCTAAACCTTCTTCCCCTACTTCCCCCTCATCCCACAATCTCTTCTCACTTACAAGCTGCTGATGGTGTAAGCATACACATCTTGCTTTCCCCCCTCCCCTCACCACAATCCTACCCTTGTGCCTTTCTCCTTTCAGATAACCAAGAACTCCAAGCTTCCCAGCCAGTGCAGGAAGAACAAGAGAAGAAGAGACACGGTCACTTGATCTGACACTCGCAGGCACCAGTTCAGAAAATGGCACTGTGTGAACTTTAGAGGGTAGTATAGAGGCATGAGTGGCCTGCAGCCAGGGCAGGGGGAAAGGGTAGCACAGGTGCCAGCTTCCCGGAGGGCGAGGTCACACATGAGCTTTGCTTCAGAGGGCTCAGGTGAGAACGTCGATGGGAAGAAGTGTGATGGGCATGCACACAGAAATGCTTGGTGCATTAGCACGCCTGCCAGACAGCCTGTTGTCACTGTCAAGGAGCATGGAGGAGTCCAGCTCCAACCTTGCACAGGGCTTTGCGCAGAGCTTGGAGCCCATGATTTCCAGCATGGAAGGGGCGGGCAGATCCATTAGCGCACTTGTGGACCCAACCATGATGCAGGGTCTGATGACTTATGTCTCAGCTTCCACTGTAGCACAAGCGGAAGTGACACACTGTATGAGTGCTGCCATGCAAGGTTGGACTGCTGCCATCGTGGCTGCATTTACCAGTGTGGAAAGGGGCTTGCAAGGTGTTACAGCAGTTCAGCAATCTGTCCTCTAACAGATTACTCGGATTGCTGAGGCACCGCTCCGGGGGAGTGGCAGTGGCTCCGTGGAGCATGAACCTGGCATCCTCTCTCTGGATGACAGCATTCGTCCTCCCACCACTGCCAATCCGCCAGTGCCCTTGCTGCCCATGCTGAGATGGTGAAGTCCACAGCCAGGCCTGCTAGACCCAGAGCTGCTCAAAGTCATCCTGCAAGGCCATCTGCAGTCTCCCCCACTGAAAGTCAGCAGCCTTCCACCAGCCATGCTGGTGTAGCACTTTGTAGGAGCACTAGGACAGGCAAAGGCTCACGGAAGACAGACACTAAGGGAAAGCACAAGGGTGATGAGTTGACTTTGTTACGTAGTATTGGATTGAATAATTTATAAATGTGGTGTGGAATGTTTGTTTTGTGGTGGCTTTCATTTTAGCATTGTGGCCAAGAGGATGCTGTGATGTTCCGTGACAGAGGGATGGTAAGGTGGGGAAGTGTTGAGCAATGATGATCTGGGGTTTCATGCAGGGAACCGGAGTCTGATGATGTATTTATGGACAGCCCATCCAGAACTTTGATTTGCAGGCTGCCTCATCCCTTCCTCCTCCTCCTCCGGTGATTGCAGAACCCGTGGTGGCAAGGGCAGTGCTCTCATGATGGTCAAGTTATGGAGGATGCAGCAGACCACCACGAATTGGGACACCTGCTCCGGCGAGTACTGGAGGGCTCCTCTTGAGTGGTTAAGGCAACGGAAGAGTTGCTTGAGCACCCCAATGGGCTGCTCGATGCCGTTCCTTGTGGCAGCATGGCTCTCATTATATGAGTGCTGGCCAAGAGTGGTGGGGTTGTGGAGGGGAGTCATCAGCCAGGTGTAGAGTGGATAGCCCTTGTCGCCTAGCAACCACCCTCGGGTTCAACGTGGTGGCTGGAAGATTTCTAGCAGAGCGGATCGGTGCAGGATGATGGCATCGTGACTGCTGCCAGGATACTGGGCATTCACTATCATGATGTGCTGGGCATGGTTGCACACCAACTGCACATTAAGTGAGTGGCAGCCGTTGCGGTTACGGAACATCTCACTATTGAGATGCAGCGCCCGCAAAGCCACGTGTGTGCAGTCGATGACACCCTGCACCATGGGGAAGCCTGATATCCTGGCAAAGCCAATTGTGCACTCCTCCTGCTTCTCTCTGTTTAGAGAGAAGACAATGAAGTCCCCTCTCCTGGAGTACAGAGCCTCTGTGATCACCCGGATGCAGTGATGGATGGCAAACTGCGATATGTTTGCTGTGTCGCCTGTTCCAGCCTGGAAAGATCCGCTGGTGAAAAGATTCAAGGCCTTGGTCAACTTGAGGGCCACTGGCACCGCCATCACGGCCCTGTTCTGAGGCTGCTGGTCTGGTTCCAAGAGGTGGCAGAGTTCTGTGACCACCTCCTTGGAGAAGTAGAACCAACGAACACACTACTCCTGGCTTAGGTGATGCATGTAGTGTATGTGCCTTTAAGTCAGAACTACTTTTACAGCTCCTGTATACTGTAGTACCGGCAGTGACCACACTTGTATATAAGCTTTGCGCATGCCTCTGTACCCCCAGTCTTGAGACTACCCTCCTCCAGTAAAGACCTGTTTATTGTTCATGTACAGCATCCGTGTGATTATTTAATAACCGCATATCCACTGAACCACGGATCCAACAGTGGCGACGAGTGTCGTTTCGAATCTACCTGCAACATCAAAAAAAAAATAGTCGAGGCCAGGAACACGGGCGTCGACCACGAGCAACCGCCCAGCAGTCAGGCAGAGATTGAACTTCGCAGGGGAGGCTGTGGAGAGCCGGGCTTGGTTCCCCAGCCACGACGAGCAGCAAGAGACCGACGACAGGTCCAGCGCAGACCCTTCCAGAGCAGCGGCGGCTGGAGCCGACCGAAGGCGGAGAGAAAGCCAAGCAGCGTCGACGGGGTAAGACAGAGGGTGAAGAGCGCAGGGCGCAGCCGGGGGTTGAACACCGAGCGGCGTCGAGAAAAAGAAAACAAACCGGAGAGAGAGAGGGTAAAGAAACAGCCGGGTTCTAGACTGAGCGGCGTCGAGAAATATAAAAAGAAGAACGCGCAGAGCACAGCCAGGGCTCACGGGCTGAACAGGATCCGCGGGGCGAAGAAAGGGGAGCGCGGGAGACGCCATTGAGCCGCGGAGAAGAAGAGAGCACGGGAGACGCCATTTTTAGAAGCTGCAGCGGAGAAGAAGGGCGAGCGCGCGAAGGAAGGAAAGCACGGGAGGCGCCATTTTGTGCCAGCGGAGAAGAAGAGGAACCGCGGGAGGCGCCATTTTTGACAGTTAACACACACCCAAGGATGCCGAAGAGTGGCAGTATCTCTACGTTTGACAATGAAGTCGAAGATTGGGCGACATATGTGGAACGTATTGAGGTGTACTGCAGGGCGAATGAAGTGCCAGATGCTAATAAAGCACTGGTTCTGTTAAATTCCATGGGTGCAAAAACTTATGGGTTACTGCGAAATCTAATAACCCCAGAGAAGCCGGTAAACAAGAATTTTGAAAGCATAGTGGAAATCCTACAGGACCACTGAAACCCCACACCACTGCTGATAGCAGAACGATTTAAGTTCCATAAAAGGAACCAACACAAAGACGAAAGCAATGCTAAGTACCTAATGGAACTGCGCAAGCTATCGAAACACTGCCAGTTTGGAGCGGGACTAGCAGACACGTTAAGGGACAAGTTTGTGTGTGGGCTACAAAGTGTAGGAACCCAGAAATGGCTTCTATCAGAAAAGGACCTTACGCTGGACAAAGCTTTCAGTATGGCAGTATCACACGAAGCAGCCGCAAGGGGCGCTGCAGAGATACAATGGAGACCGCAAGAATATGGCACCAATGAAATGTCCTATGGAACAGGGAAGTGCTATCGCTGCGGCAGAACAACACATGACCAGAAAGATTGTTGGTTCAAGGACCAAGTGTGCAGACAGTGTGAGAAAGCAGGACACATAGCAAGAGTCTGCAGGTCTGGGAAGAAAACCAACAGTGAGAAATCTCCACAGGAGAAGTACAAAAAGGTACACCAGGTGATGGACAGTGGTTCAGATGAACAGAAAAGTGACACAGACTCCGGAAGCAAGGAGCTGGGTTGTCTGAAACTACATAAGGTAACAGAAATGGAGGATCACCAGACTATCTGGGTTACACTCAAGATAGACGGAGTCCAAGTGAAAATGGAATTGGACACAGGGTCAGCTCTAACAGTCATAAATCAAAGAGACTACAAGCGGCTATTTTGACACATACCCTTGAAAGCTACAGAGATTGTCTTATGGACGTAAATGGGGCAAAAAGTCTACCCCAAAGGAAAAATAAGGGTGAAAGTGACATATAAAGGCCAGGAAATACCTAAAATACCTGTATTGCCAGATGGGGGACCACCACTGCTAGGACGTGAATGGATCCGGAAGATACAATTAGATTGGCATTCCATAAAGGCACTGAAGGTTGAGGCCAAAAAGGATGACGACGTCACACCTGGACGACTGTCAAAAATGCTAACTGACGCAAAAGAAGTGTTCCAGGAGGGACTAGGAACACTAAAAGGAATAACAGTAACGGTTAAAATAGAGGAAAATGCAAGCCCAAAGTTTCTGAAGGCCAGACCAGTGCCTTATGCGATCAGACCAGCTGTTGAAGCAGAGCTGGAAGGGTTGGAACGTTCAGGAGTACTGTCCAAAGTGGACTGGAGCGAGTGGGCTACACCCATTGTTCCTGTAATGAAGAGGCCGTTGAGTAATACGCCTGGGGAACCAAAGAAGGTCCGCATCTGTGGGGATTTTAAGGTGACAGTGAACCCAGTCCTTCACACGGGACAATATCTGCTTCCACGAATTGAGGATATTTTCGCCTCGCTATCGCTTCACCAAAATTGATCTAGCCCAGGCGTACTTGCAAATGGAGGTAGAAGAAGCTTCGAAACATTACCTTACGATCAACACTCATAAAAGTCTCTATCAATACAACCGGCTGGTGTTTGGAGTAGCCTCGGCTCCGGCTATCTGGCAAAGGGCGATGGATCAGGTCCTGCAAGGGATTCCAGGGACCCAGTGTTATTTGGACGACATCTTGGTCATGGACGAAAATGACGGTGATCACCTCGCCAACTTGGAGAAGGTGCTCACCAGATTAAAGGAGTATGGGCTACGAGCTAATCGCCACAAGTGCGAGTTTTTCCAGAAACAGATCTCGTATTGTGGCCACGCCATCGATGAAGAGGGGTTACATAAGTCCCCTGACAAGATTGAGGCAGTAGTCAAGGCTCCAGCACCGGAAAATGTGTCACAACTGAGGTCGTTCCTTGGGCTGGTAAACTACTACCACAAGTTCTTACCAAATTTGTCTACGGTATTACACCCGCTGAACACCCTACTGCAAACAGGGGTACCATGGAAGTGGGATGACGAACGTAGACGAGCTTTCCAGAAGTGTAAAGAATTGATCACATCAAAAGAGGTGTTGGCCCATTTCAACCCAGCACTACCAATTCATTTGGCATGTGATGCATCACCCTATGGTTTTGGAGCGGTGCTGTCGCACAAATTCCCGGACGGGTTGGAGAGGCCAGTAGCCTTTGCGTCTCGGTCACTAACCTCAGCCGAGCGCAACTACGCCCAGATTGACAGGGAGGCCCTCAGCCTAGTATGTGGAGTAAAAAAATTCAACCACTATCTGTATGGGCAGAAGTTCACCTTGCTGACTGACCACCAACCACTTGTCCCCATCTTTAATCCTAACAAGGGCGTTCCAGTGATGACTGCACAGCGGTTACAAAGATGGTCCCTGTTTCTAGGGGCGAATTAATATGAAATAGAATATAAAGGCACGAAACAGCATGGGAACGCTGATGGGCTATCGCGCCTGCCACTGCCTACTGTGGAGGAAGCACCAGCAGTGGACCCTATTGAGATATTTTATTCGTCAATAATTGAACAATTGCCAGTAACGAACGCGGATATAGAGAAGGAGACCCGCAATGATCCGACGCTGTCACGGGTATATGAATTGACGGTGAGGGGATGGCCAACTCATGGCGACTCACTGTTGCCAGCATTCTCAGCCAGAAGAGAACAGCTGTTAGTATGCCAGGGGACAGTGATGTGTGGATCCAGAGTGGTGATTCCACCCAAGTTAAGGGAGAGAGTGCTAAATGAGCTACATGAAGGTCATCTGGGGGGAGTGAAAATGAAAAGCCTTGCTAGGGCTTATGTGTAGTGGCCGGGAATCGATCAATAAATCGAAGACCTAACTAAGAGCTGCTTAGGATGCCAGAAGGTCCAAAATGCACCACCACATGCCCCTCTACACCCATGGGAGTGGCCCTCCTCTCCATGGCAACGGGTGCATATTGATTTCGCTGGTCCATTCATGGACTCAATGTTCTTAATAGCAGTGGATGCTCACTCAAAGTGGCCTGAGGTGATAAAAATGTCTTCAACCACTACAGAGAAAACGATTGCAGTCCTACAGACCATATTTGCTAGAAACGGTTTGCCAGAGCAGATTTGCTCTGATAATGGACCACAGTTTGTGTCCGACGAGTTACAAAAATTTATGAGAAGGAATGGGGTAAGGCATTACACATCCTCCCCGTATCATCCAGCCACAAATGGATTGGCTGAGAGGTTCGTACAAACCTTTAAGAAGGCGATAAAGACCATGTGCGACAATGAAATTCCACTACAGCATAAGATGGACAATTTCTTATTAGCCTACCGAAACGCGACACATGCAGTTACCAACCAGACCCCGGCCATGATGTTCTTTAACCGAAGGTTGAGACCTCGTCTGGACTTGCTCAGACCAAATGTGCGAAGAAATGTTGAGGACAAACAATTCCAGCACATCAATGAGAAGCCGACAAGGAGCTTCAATGTAGGGCAACCAGTCTTGGCCCGTGACTATCGAACAGAGAAGTGGCAACCCGGAACGATATGTACAAGGCAGGGGCCATTAATGTACACAGTGGATGTCGGGGAAAACATTGTGAGACACCACGTCGATCAGATCTTAGCGTCACAGGAACGCGTCAACCCCATGTCTCGAGTACCTGGGGATGAACCCGACATACCAGTAGCATCTACCTCAGACCCAGTAGCAGTGGAACCCGATGAACTACCCGATGAAAAGGGGTCAGAATCGCCTCTGCACCAAGAACAAGAACCTCCGGAAAGGCGCTATCCCGAAAGGGTCAGGAAGCCGCCCCAAAGACTGAATCTATAAATGGACTTTTGTTGTTTAATGTACATGTTGAAATGTTAATTGTTATTTGAATATTAGGGGTACGACTAATCTAAAAGGGGAGGAATTGTAGTGTATGTGCCTTTAAGTCAGAACTACTTTTACAGCTCCTGTATACTGTAGTACCGGCAGTGACCACACCTGTATATAAGCTTTGCGCATGCCTCTGTACCCCCAGTCTTGAGACTACCCTCCTCCAGTAAATACCTGTTTATTGCTCATGTACAGCATCCGTGTGATTATTTAATAACAGCATATCCACTGAACCACGGATCCAACAGTACAGATAGGAGAAGTGCTCTCTGAAGACCCTAGGCGGGGAAGGCCTCCTGCTGAGAGCCCTCCTTCCCCTCCTCCTCCTCCCTCTGTGAGCAGCTTGTCTTCTTTGCTGCCTCTGTTCCGTCTCCCTGTCATGCTGCAGCGCAAGGGATACTGAAACTAGAGCCCCCATGACTGGGAGCAAGTGGTGTACTCAGAGGCCTTCTAGAAGCAGCCAATGCATTCCCAACATCCAGCAGCACTCCCTGCACACTTTAGCAAATTTTGAAATGTTTTCCAGCAACCCAGTACTCCTACAAACTCTGCAAGAGCCAGTGCAAAAGCAATAATTAACTTACCTGCAAGTTGGATGCATCCCTTTAAGTAGCGATGGTGGGGGGGTCCCTCATGCAGCTGAACACACACTCAGCTGTGCCTGTTTAGGAGAGGATGTTGAATGGAGCGGCGACGTCAAAAATGGCAGGTTGTGCGTCAAGTCAGTGTGACATCATGATCTGCCTACTCTACATACTGCCGGCACATGCACATACCGCCCGTGCTATTGCCCTTACCAAGATGGCGAACAGCGCAGGCTGCGTCCGAAGTGGGTGGAAGCAAGGTGGACACCATTTTTTTTTAAAGCCATAACTGCCAGCGCAAATGTGCTGAATTTCACAGTCATTAAGTCTTGTCATTTCAGTCTAAGTACTCTTTTAACAATGTGATAATGATTAATTACTGCCAATCAACCTCTGGCACTGAAAATTAACTATTACAAATGTGGAGTCTCATTCCTTCAAGTTGGATATTTTAAAACTGTTAAAATTTAAATTTAAAAAATGTTTACTTTTCCTTTCCGTCTCATTTTTCTCTCTCTTAATCCAATCTTCCTTTCCCTCTCTAGTTCTCTTTCTGTACCTGATGTGACATTGAATTCACCCACTCTAATTTACACTTTCTTCTCAGTCCTGGTGCTGTTAATTTCACAATTCTTCAATCTGAATGGTTAAAGAGATACACAGCTGCTTTCTCTGTTTGCTCAGATCCCAGATGCCCAGTTTCCCTCGCTGCGATGTTATCAGCTCGTACTTGTAGCAACTTGCCAGGCAAAGCATTTATAAAGCCTAAATGTGTAAGGACAGACGCTGTTAGATGCCCTGCTACAGCAAATTATGGCCTATTGTGATAATGTTTGATTGAAAAAAAGCATTTCTCAGTGGAGGGTGGGAGAAAGCAGGTGTACTCTCCTAAATTGGTTCCACGGACTCCAATTAAAGTACTAATTGCATTTTGTCACTTGGTCAATCTGCGCAGTGAAGGCGACGTGAAATTGTCAACAGTTGTCAAGAACCACGTTTAAAATTAATTTGTTCCTTCACTTGTTGCAATAGCCCAATAATTCCAGCTGCAGCTTATGGTGTCATGGTAACGTATTGCTGCATGTCTCAAAGTTCGGGTCATGAATCCAAATTCATACAGTTGCACTTTCTCTACACAAAGTAGATTTTAAATTGGCTGATTAACAGATTAGGGTTGCTAACCCTCCAGGAACTAAAGATTAATCTCCAGGACACTGCTGCGAACAAACCCGGGAGAAAAATCAAAGAGGCAATGAATAATTGATTTTTAAAATCTTTTGATTGTTAGTTGTAAAAATATGGGAAAAAGTCAAGATTCATCCAACCGGTTAATGAAGAGTCTGTTCGCTTTCCCATTGGCCGTGGGAAGGCAGTGCGCAGCAAGGATGGGCGTGTTGGGCGACCAATGGTGGGAGTGTGGGGGCGGGGTGGTTGAGGCAGGAGGTCATGTGTTGAAACCTCCCGGAATACGTCCAACCAGCGCTGACTACCCTACAACAGATTTATACTGCAAGCTGCTCAATGCAGATCCAACTCAACATGATCAGATTTAAAATATACGTATGTAGCGCATGAACCTGCTTCAGAAGGCAGAATCGAAATGGAAAAGAAGGAAGTTGCATTTATATACCGCCTTCCATGTCTCATGATGTCCCAAAGCGCTTTACAGCTAATGATGTATTTTTCAAGTGTAGTCACTGTTATTATTGTTGGATCCGTGGTTCAGTGGATAAATAATCACACGGATGCTGTACATTAACAAATAACAGGTCTTTACTGGAGGAGGGTAGTTTCTAGACTGGGGGTACAGAGGCATGCGCAAAGCTTATATACTGGTGTGGTCACTGCCGGTACTACAGTATACAGGAGCTGTAAAAGTAGTTCTGACTTAAAGGCACATACACTACAATTCCTCCCCTTTTAGATTAGTGATACCCCGAATATTCAAAGAACAATTAACATTTCAACATGTACATTAAACAACAAAAGTCCATTTATAGATTCAGTCTTTGGGGCGGCTTCCTGACCCTTTCGGGATAGCGCCTTTCCAGAGGTTCTTGTTCTTGGTGCAGAGGCGATTCTGACCCCTTTTCATCGGGTAGTTCATCGGGTTCCACTGCTACTGGGTCTGAAGTAGATGCTACCGGTATGTCGGGTTCATCCCCAGGTACTCGAGACATGGGGTTGACGCGTTCCTGTGACGCTAAGATCTGATCGACGTGGCGTCTCACAATGTTCTCCCCGACATCCACTGTGTACATTAATGGCCCCTGCCTTGTACATATCGTTCCGGGTTGCCACTTCTCTGTTCGATAGTCACGGGCCAAGACTGGTTGCCCTACATTGAAGCTCCTTGTCGACTTCTCATTGATGTGCTGGAATTGTTTGTCCTCAACATTTCTTCGCACATTTGGTCTGAGCAAGTCCAGACGAGATCTCAACCTTCGGTTAAAGAACATCATGGCCGGGGTCTGGTTGGTAACTGCATGTGTTGCGTTTCGGTAGGCTAATAAGAAATTGTCCATCTTATGCTGTAGTGGAATTTCATCGTCGCACATGGCCTTTATCGCCTTCTTAAAGGTTTGTACGAACCTCTCAGCCAATCCATTTGTGGCTGGATGATACGGGGCGGATGTGTAATGCCTTACCCCATTCCTTTTTATGAATTTTTGGAACTCGTCGGACACAAACTGTGGTCCATTATCAGAGCAAATCTGCTCTGGCAAACCGTTTCTGGCAAATATGGTCCGTAGGACTGCAATAGTTTTCTCTGTCGTGGCTGAAGACATTTTTATCACCTCAGGCCACTTTGAATGAGCATCCACTGTTATTAAGAACATTGAGTCCATGAATGGACCAGCAAAATCAATATGCACCCGTTGCCATGGAGAGGAGGGCCACTCCCATGGGTGTAGAGGGGCATGTGGTGGTGCATTTTGGACCTTCTGGCATCCTAGGCAGCTCTTAGTTAGGTCTTCGATTTGTTGATCGATTCCCGGCCACCACACATAAGCCCTAGCAAGGCTTTTCATTTTCACTCCCCCCAGATGACCTTCATGTAGCTCATTTAGCACTCTCTCCCTTAACTTGGGTGGAATCACCACTCTGGATCCACACATCACTGTCCCCTGGCATACTGACAGCTGTTCTCTTCTGGATGAGAATGCTGGCAACAGTGAGTCGCCATGTGTTGGCCATCCCCTCACCGTCAATTCATATACCCGTGACAGCGTCGGATCATTGCGGGTCTCCTTCTCTATATCCGCGTTTGTTACTGGCAATCATTCAATTATTGACGAATAAAATATCTCGATAGGGTCCACTGCTGGTGCTTCCTCCACAGTAGGCAGTGGCAGGCGCGATAGCCCATCAGCATTCCCATGCTGTTTTGTGCCTTTATATTCTATTTCATATTGATTCGCCCCTAGAAACAGGGACCATCTTTGTAGCCGCTGTGCAGTCATCACTGGAACGCCCTTCTTAGGATTAAAGATGGAGACAAGTGGTTGGTGGTCAGTCAGCAAGGTGAACTTCTGCCCATGCAGATAGTGGTTGAATTTTTTTACTCCCCTTACGAGGCTGAGGGCCTCCCTGTCAATCTGGGCGTAGTTGCGCTCAGCTGAGGTTAGTGACCGAGACGCAAAGGCTACTGGCCTCTCCAACCCATCTGGGAATTTGTGTGACAGCACCGCTCCAATACTGTAGGGTGATGCATCACATGCCAAACGAATTGGTATTGCTGGGTTGAAATGGGCCAACACCTCTTTTGATGTGATCAATTCTTTACACTTCTGGAAAGCTCATCTACGTTCGTCATCCCACTTCCATGGTACCCCTGTTTGCAGTAGGGTGTTCAGCGGGTGTAATACCGTAGACAAATTTGGTAAGAACTTGTGGTAGTAGTTTACCAGCCTGAGGAACGACCTCAGTTGTGACACATTTTCTGGTGCTGGAACCTTGACAACTGCCTCAATCTTGTCAGGGGACTTATGTAACCCCTCTTCATCGATGACGTGGCCACAATACGAGATCTGTTTCTGGAAAAACTCGCACTTGTGGCGATTAGCTTGTAGCCCATACTCCTTCAATCTGGTGAGCACCTTCTCAAAGTTGGCGAGGTGATCACCGTCATTTTCGCCCGTGACCAAGATGTCGTCCAAATAACACTGGGTCCCTGGAATCCCTTGCAGGACCTGATCCATCGCCCTTTGCCAGATAGCCGGAGCCGAGGCTACTCCAAACACCAGCCGGTTGTATTGATAGAGACTTTTATGAGTGTTGATCGTAAGGTAATGTTTCGAAGCTTCTTCTACCTCCATTTGCAAGTACGCCTGGGCTAGATCAATTTTGCTGAAGCGTTTACCTCCAGATAGCGAGGCGAAAATATCCTCAATTCGTGGAAGCGGATGTTGCACCATGTGAAGGACTGGGTTCACTGTCACCTTAAAATCCCCACAGATGCGGACCTTCTTTGGTTCCCCAGGCGTATTACTCAACGACCTCTTCATTACAGGAACGATGGGTGTAGCCCACTCGCTCCAGTCCACTTTGGACAGTACTCCTGAACGTTCCAACCCTTCCAGCTCTGCTTCAACGGCTGGTCTGATCGCATAAGGCACTGGTCTGGCCTTCAGAAACTTTGGGCTTGCATTTTCCTCTATTTTAATCGTTGCTGTTATTCCTTTTAGTTTTCCTAGTCCCTCCTGGAACACTTCTTTTGCGTCAGTTAGCATTTTTGACAGTCGTCCAGGTGTGACGTCGTCATCCTTTTTGGCCTCAACCTTCAGTGCCTGCATGGAATGCCAATCTAATTGTATCTTCCGGATCCATTCACGTCCTAGCAGTGGTGGTCCTCCATTTGGCAATACATATATATCCATTTTAGGTATTTCCTGGCCTTTATATGTCACTTTCACCCTTATTTTTCCTTTGGGGTAGACTTTTTGCCCCGTATACATCTTCAAGACAATCTCTGTAGCTTTCAAGGGTATGTGTGAAAATAGCCGCTTGTAGTCTCTTTGATTTATGACTGTTAGAGCTGACCCTGTGTCCAATTCCATTTCCACTTGGACTCCGTCTATCTTGAGTGTAACCCAGATAGTCTGGTGATCCTCCCTTTCGGTTACCTTATGCAGTTTCAAACAACCCAGCTCCTTGCTTCCGGAGTCTGTGTCACTTTTCTGTTCATCTGAACCACTGTCCATCACCTGGTGTACCTTTTTGTACTTCTCCTGTGGAGATTTCTTACTGTTGGTTTTCTTCCCAGACCTGCAGACTCTTGCTATGTGTCCTGCTTTCCCACACTGTCTGCACACTTGGTCCTTGAACCAACAGTCTTTCTGGTCATGTGTTGTTCTGCCGCAGCGATAGCACTTCCCTGTTCCATAGGACATTTCATTGGTGCCATATTCTTGCGGTCTCCATTGTATCTCTGCAGCGCCCCTTGCGGCTGCTTCGTGTGATACTGCCATACTGAAAGCTTTGTCCAGCGTAAGGTCCTTTTCTGATAGAAGCCATTTCTGGGTTCCTTCACTTTGTCGCCCACACACAAACTTGTCCCTTAACGTGTCTGCTAGTCCCGCTCCAAACTGGCAGTGTTTCGATAGCTTGCGCAGTTCCGTTAGGTACTCAGCATTGCTTTCGTCTTTGTGTTGGTTCCTTTTATGGAACTTAAATCGTTCTGCTATCAGCAGCGGTGTGGGGTTTAAGTGGTCCTGTAGGATTTCTACTATGCTTTCAAAATTCTTGTTTACCGGCTTCTCTGGGGTTATTAGATTTCACAGTAACCCATAAGTTTTTGCACCCATGGAATTTAACAGAACCAGTGCTTTATTAGCATCTGGCACTTCATTCGCCCTGCAGTACACCTCAATACGTTCCACATATGTCGCCCAATCTTCGACTTCATTGTCGAACGTAGAGATACTGCCACTCTTCGGCATCCTTGGGTGTGCGTTAACTATCACAAATGGCGCCTCCCGCGCTTCCCCTTCTTCTCCGCTGGCACGAAATGGCATCTCCCGCGCTTTCCTTCCTTCCCGCGCTCGCCCTTCTTCTCCGCTGCGGCTTCTAAAAATGGTGTCTCCCGTGCTCTTCCTTCTTCTGCGCGGCTCAATGGCGTCTCCCGCGCTCTCCCTTCTTCTCCGCGGCTCAATGGCGCCTCCCGCGCTCTTCCTTCTTCTCCGCGGCTCAATGTCGTCTCCCCTTTCCTCGCCCCGCGGACCCTGTTCAGCCCGTGAGCACTGGCTGTGCTCTGCGCGTTCTTCTTTTTATATTTTTCGATGCCGCTCAGTCTAGAACCCGGCTGTCTCTTACCCTCTCTCTCTCCGGTTTGTTTTATTTTTCTCGACGCCGCTCGGTGTTCAACCCCTGGCTGCGTCCTGCGCTCTTCACCCTCTGTCTTACCCTGTCGACGCTGCTCGGCTCTCTCTCCGCCGTCGGTCGGCTCCAGCCGCCGCTGCTTGGGAAGGGTCTGCGCTGGACCTGTCGTCGGTCTCTTACTGCTCGTTGTGGCTGGGGAACCAAGCCCGGCTCTCCACAGCCTCCCCTGCGAAGTTGGATCTCTGCTGACAGCTGGGCGGTTGCTCGTGGTCGACGCCCGTGTTCCTGGCCTCGACTATTTTTTTTTATGTTGCAGGTAGATTCGAATCGACACTCGTCGCCACTGTTGGATCCGTGGTTCAGTGGATAAATAATCACACGGATGCTGTACATTAACAAATAACAGGTCTTTACTGGAGGAGGGTAGTTTCTAGACTGGGGGTACAGAAGCATGCGCAAAGCTTATATACCGGTGTGGTTACTGCCGGTACTACAGTATACAGGAGCTGTAAAAGTAGTTCTGACTTAAAGGCACATACACTACAGTAATGTATTTAAACGCGGCAGCCAATTTGTGCACAGTAAGGTCCCACAAACAGTAATACGATAAATCACCAGATAATCTGTTTTAGTGACATTGCTTGAGGTTTACGTGTTGGCCAGGACACCGGGAAAACTCCCCTGCTCTTCTCCAAAATAGTGCCAGGGGATCTTTTACGCTCACCCGAGAGGGCAAATGGGGCCTCTTTATTCAATAACTTTATTTAAGATTTAAAACAACTGCATATGCAGCAACATTCAGCGACTCAGCCTCTGCTTACAGACTCTATCTTCCAGACCCCTGCGTGAAGTCTGAAACAAACTGGTTAACTATTTGCTAATTTCGGTGATACTGATTGTTAAGGGAACATCTCTAAATCACACATTCAAACTTATATGAAGCACTGACACGTACAGAAGTAAGGGAACATCAATGGGGAACTTTCCTGACTTTGCACTCTCTCGGAGAGCTTCACCAACCAAGACTGTATATCTGAAACAGGGGAATGTGCTGCACAGAATTTTTCAATTGGATTCCCTTTAGACACTCCTAATGGGTGAGACTCCTCACTGGGAGCTCTTTATAAATGCTCCTACAATCACTATAAAGTGCATTTAGTCTGAATGGTCAACTGTGACCCCCCACCTTTTTATAATATCACTATCTTATCGTGTTGTTGGTACTCCAAGTATACTTACTAAAGCAACAATGCTATAGGTAGAAATGGGGATTTTCTGTACTTAAGTTTCTTTTTCCAAGGGCTGTGCTTTCTTTTCCAAATCTTCTCCAAAAACATTATCCCTACAAATGGACCTTCTTCCCATGTCATTATTGTCAGTAAGTATTGATGTGTTGTTTGACTGTGGGAGCCCTCACAGTGAAGCTTAATCCTATTGTCGCCTCACAATCCCATGAACTTTCCAGCAGAAGTCACTGCATATAATCGGATGTAAATCCCTGGCTGGTTTTTTTGCCCCTTCCTAGGTGAGGGTCACTGGGTCCAGTTGTTGTGCCTCTGACTGCTACAATGGGTTAGAACAGAGTAAATTGCTGGAAGTGCATGTGTGTGTTGCTGCTGACAAACAACGACGGTTAGGAAACGACCCTCTGGTCCATCCAACCTGTCCCACACAACTGAGATGCCTTGTGCGTCATAATATATACGCTCCCCACCAATATTCCCTTTAAGCTGACCAGCCGCGCAGTGCTCTAGGCGTCCCCACGCAGCTGGTGAATCAGCTTTAAAATTAAGGAAACTGCACATGTGGTGAATTTTGAATGGGCTACACAGCCCATTAAAGAGGCCATGTGGCCCCCCAAAAATTACAGGGAACATTGCACCCCACCGAAAACCAGGCTCTACAGAGAGCCGGCACGGACTCGATGGGCCGAATGGCCTCCTTCTGTGCCGTTATGACTGTGGTAAACCACTGTATTGTATATTGCCACCTCTGGGTGGCGCTGTGTATGGAGGCATGCCTCAGCTGACTCCACCCACCACTGTGTGGGTTTCGTTCAGACTTGTTCAGTCACTCACGAAGAAGCATGGTCTCTTCTTAGCTAATAAAAGCCTTATTCATCTCTTCTTTCGACTCGTCATCTCTTCTTCGACTCATCACCTTTTATGAAGTAATTGATAAGCGTATCAATTTTATTAGCTAAAAGTTAAATGGCGACACCTGAGGAGCAACAACAGCAACGGATACAGCAGACATTGCTGAGAGCCCTCAGACCACCACGCCTGGACCTCGACCCTCAAGAGGTGGGTGCATCAGCCAAGTTTGAACACTGGCTGAGCTGCTTTGAATCCTTCCTCGCAATCTCACAGGTTACAGAGGAGGATCACAAACTGAAAATTTTGACCGCCCAGGTGAGCCATCAAGTATATATGCTAATCCGGGACTCTAATACGTACGTGGCGGCCCTCGAGCTACTAAAAGGGCAATATACGCGCCCAGTGAACACAATTTACGCCCGACACCTCTTGGGATCCCGCAGGCAGCAACCGGGAGAATCGGTAGGGGCATTTGCACGGGCGCTACTGGCACTCTGCAGAGACTGCGATTGTAAAGCGGTAACGGCTGTGGAGCACGCGCAGGGACTCGCCTGTGATGCCTTCGTCAGGGGCCTCCAGTCAGACCACACCCGGCAGAGACTGCTAGAAAGCAAGGAACCCGACCTGAAGACGGCCATTGCCCTTGCGCTCTCGTTAGAGGAGGCCCACCGAAACCTCGAGGCATACCCCCGTAACGGCGCCGAGACATGGCAATCGAAACCGTGGGACACGGGACCGCCGCCCCCGGCACCAACCGCTGCAGCGACCCAACCGAGACAGCAGCCTCCGGTAAGAACTGCTTCGATGCCCAGTAACCAGGCCCAAAAATGCTATTTCTGTGGCCAGTTAAAACATCCCAGAGCGCACTGCCCAGCTAAGACAGCTACCTGCTCGGGCTGCGGGAAGAAAGGCCATTACGCTAACGCCTGCAAGGGGAAGCCAGCCAGCAGCGCAGCGTGCGGGCCGTGGGAGCAGCCATCTTATCCGCCATTTTGTGTACCCCCGGCCGCATGGCATCCGCCGCCATCGTATCCAACGCACTCAACCGCCATTTCGTCACCGGAACCGACCACCGTCTCGGCGGATGACTATAGTGACTCACTAAGCCACATACTGGCCTCCGTGACGCTGGATCAAGCCCTCCCTCACCATCTATCCAGCTCCATGATGGATATCGCGGTAAACGGCCGCGCCACCAGTTGCCTGATCGACAGCGGGAGCACAGAGAGTTTCGTCCACCCCGACACGGTACGTAGCCACTCCCTCACGATTCTGCCAACGCACCATCGCATTTCTATGGCGTCCAAGTCCCAGTCAATGGACATCAGCGGCTACTGTGTGGTGACCCTGTCAGTAGGGGGCACTGAATATAAAAAATTTAAACTGCTAGTCCTGCCCCGTCTTTGCGCTGCCGTCCTGCTAGGGTTGGATTTTCAGTGCCACCTTAAGAGTGTCACACTAGCATACGGTGGACCCCTCCCCCCACTCACAGTCTGCAACCAACAACTTTTAAATCGCCCGCTGCAAACCACCTGCAGCCTTTCCACATTAAAAGTCCCCCCCCCTCCCCTGTTCGCTAACCTCACCCGCGACTGTAAACCCATCGCTACCAAAAGCAGGCGGTACAGTGCCGGGGACAGAGCTTTTATCAGCTCTGAGGTGGAGCGGCTATTGAAGGAGGGCATTATCGAAGGTAGCACTAGCCCCTGGCGAGCCCAGGTTGTAGTCGTTAAAACCACTGCAAAACGCCGCATGGTAATCGACTACAGCCAAACCATAAACCGGTACACCCAGCTGGACGCGTACCCCCTCCCTCGCATATCTGATATGGTCAATCAGATTGCGCAATACAAAGTATTCTCCACCATCGACCTTAAGTCAGCGTACCACCAGCTGCCCATCCGCCATGAGGACCGCCAGTATACTGCCTTCGAGGCAAACGGCCGCCTCTACCACTTCCTTAGGGTCCCCTTCGGCGTCACCAACGGGGTTTCGGTCTTCCAAAGGGAGATGGACCGAATGGTTGACCAGAACGCGCTGCGGGCAACCTTCCCCTATTTGGATAACGTCACCATCTGCGGCCACGACCAGCAGGACCACGACGTTAATCTAGCAAATTTCCTCCGTATGGCCCAACGGCTGAACCTAACGTACAATAAGGAAAAATGTATGTTTCACACCAAGCGCCTGGCCATCCTCGGCTGCGTGGTGGAGAACGGAGTCATCGGGCCCGACCCCGACAGAATGCGCCCCCTAATGGAGCTACCCCTTCCCCACTGCCAAAAAGCACTGAAGAGATGCCTGGGGTTTTTCTCCTACTACGCCCAGTGGGTGCCCCTCTATGCAGACAAAGCCAGGCCCCTCATCAAAGCCACCTCCTTCCCCCTGACACCAGAGGCGTGTGCAGCCTTCACTCTTATCAAGAACGATATCGCGAAGGCCGCAATGCACGCGGTGGATGAGTCCATCCCCTTCCAAGTGGAGAGCGATGCCTCCGACTTCGCCCTAGCCGCGACCCTTAACCAGGCGGGCAGACCCGTGGCCTTTTTCTCAAGGACCCTCCAGGGCCCCGAGACGAGACACTCCTCCGTCGAAAAGGAGGCCCAGGCTATTGTAGAAGCGGTGCGTCACTGGAGGCATTACCTGGCCGGGAAACGATTTACCCTGCTCACTGACCAGCGTTCAGTAGCTTTTATGTTTAATAATAAGCAGAGGGGTAAAATCAAGAACGACAAGATCTTGAGGTGGAGAATCGAACTCTCCACCTACAATTATGATATCTTGTATCGGCCAGGGAAACTCAATGAGCCCCCAGATGCCCTATCACGTGGTACATGCGCCAACGCGCAGAGTGATAGGCTGCAGTCCCTCCACAATGACCTCTGCCACCCGG
>NW_028227019.1:0-19335 GCF_052327205.1 Somniosus microcephalus
CTCTTCCCACCCAGTCGCTCTCTCTTCCCCCAGTCGCTCTCTCTTCCCCCCCAATTGCTCTCTCTTCACCCCCAGTCGCTCTCTCTTCCCCCCCAGTCGCTCTCTCTTCCACCCAGTCGCTCTCTCTTCCCCCCAGTCGCTCTCTCTTCCCCCCCAGTTGCTTTCTCTTCCCCCCAGTCGCTCTCTCTTCCCCTCCAGTCGCTCTCTCTTCCCCCCAATCGCTCTCTCTTCCCCCCCAGTCGCTCTCTCTTCCCCCCAGTCGCTCTCTCTTCACCCCAGTCGCTCTCTCTTCCCCCCCAGTCGCTCTCTCTTCCCCCCCAGTCGCTCTCTCTTCCCCCCAGTCGCTCTCTCTTCCCCCCCAGTCGCTCTCTCTTCCCCCCAGTCGCTCTCTCTTCCCCCCCAGTCGCTCTCTCTTCCCCCCAGTCGCTCTCTCTTCCCCCCAGTCGCTCTCTCTTCCCCCCCAGTCGCTCTCTCTTCCCCCCAGTCGCTCTCTCTTCCCCCCCAGTCGCTCTCTCTTCCCCCCCAGTCGCTCTCTCTTCCCCCCAAGTCGCTCTATCTTCCCCCCAGTCGCTCTCTCTTCCCCCCACTCGCTCTCTCTCTTCCCCCCACTCACTCTCTCTCTCTACCCCCCCCCACTCGCTCTCTCTCTTCCCCCCAGTCGCTCTCTCTCTTCCCCCCCCCCTCGATCTCTCTCTCCCCCCCACTCGTCCTCTCTCTTCCCCCCCACTCGCGGGGAGTGTGAGGGAGAGGGGGGGGAGTGTGAGGGGGGGGAGTGTGAGGGAGGGGGGAGTGTGAGGGAGAGGGGGTGAGTGTGAGGGAGAGGGGGGGGAGTGTGAGGGAGGGGGGAGTGTGAGGGAGAGGGGGGGAGTGTGTGAGGGAGAGGGGGGGGCGGGAGAGGGGGGAGGGAGTTCTCTTCCCCCCCAGTCGTTCTCTCTCCCCCCCCACAGTCGCTCTCTCCCCCCCAGTCGCTCTCTCTCCCCCCCCAGTCGCTCTCTCTCTTCCCCCCCAGTCGCTCTCTCCCCCCCAGTCACTCTCTCTTCCCCCCCAGTCGCTCTCTCTTCCCCCAGTCGCTCTCTCTTCCCCCCCAGTCGCTCTCTCTTCCCCCCCAGTCACTCTCTCTTCCCTCCCCAGTCGCTCTCTCTTCCCCCCCAGTCGCTCTCTCTTCCCCCCCAGTCGCTCTCTCTTCCCCCCCCAGTCGCTCTCTCTTCCCCCCCCGTCGCTCTCTCTTCCCCCCCCAGTCGCTCTCTCTTCCCCCCAGTCGCTCTCTCTTTCCCCCCCAGTCGCTCTCCCAGTCGCTCTCTCTTCCCCCCCCATTCGCTCTCTCTTCCCCCCCCAGTCGCTCTCTCTTCCCCCCCGCAGTCGCTCTCTCTTCCCCCCCCCAGTCGCTCTCTGTGGTGATTATTCTTTATATTTAGTAAGAAGTATTGTGATTGGTTGTTTGTTTCCTGCCTTGGGATATATGCTGTAATCTCATTGGTAGTTGATGTCATGTGATTTGTGGTGGCCATCTTAAATTCAATTCTTTCCAGCCTTTAGTTGGGACTGGGTGTTGAAGATGTGCCAAAGGATTTTTAAGTTAATAAAGCCTAGATTACAAAGGCAAATCTATTCTTTATTTCAATTTATTAACTTAATGTCAGAATCGAGCGATATCTTCAACCAGAACGATTCAATGCTGACCCTAATTCTGCAGGAGTGGATGATAAATGGAAACACTGGCATTGTACATTTAAAAACTTTTTGGGCGTGTTGGATCAAGAGTCTCTAAATAAGCTGAATATGCTGATCAACTACATTGCTCCGGATGTGTATAAGTATATTTTGGACTGTAAAACTTACGAAGTGGCTATTTCTACGTTGGAAAAGATTTTTGTTAAACCACAGAATGGGGTATTTGCACGTCACCTTCTATCTGCCCGTAGGCAGCAGGTGGGAGAATCTTTGGATACTTATTTACAAGCACTTCGGTGCCTTGGTGTTAACTGTAATTATAAGGCCGTGACGGCTGAAGAATATAAGGAAGAATCGGTACAGGATGCTTTTATTAATGGATTACTGTCTAGATCAATTCGTCAGCGGTTGTTAGAAAATAAGACTTTGGATCTTAAGAGTGCTTTTGAGCAAGCTTCTACATTGGATGTGGCTCAGAGAAGTTCGGATTCTTATGCTCTTTTTAATCGGCCTGTGACTGTGGTTTTGGCAGTTCCGGATGAAAAGGAATTATGTGGACTTAATAGGAGTGGTTTACTAGATTCTGAAAACAGTTTCTACTTCAGCGGCTGTTGCCTCTAGGATTCAGAAGTGTTATTTTTGTGGGAACGTCCGGCACCCTCGTCTGAAGTGTCCTGCTCGGGAGGCTGTGTGTAGTAAATGCGGCAAGAGAGGTCATTACGCACATGTGTGTAAATCATCAGGTTTAATTACCTCCTCTGTGACTATTCAGCCTTTAGATAGGGCGTTTATTGCATCAATTTCTGCTGCATTTGCTCATGGCCTAAACAAAGCTATAGTTACGGCCCGAGTTAATGGGTTGGAAGTGAAGGCCCTTATAGATATGGGCAGTACCGAGAGTTTTATAAGTCTTCAGTTTGCAAAGGAGAAGCATTTGAAAATTTCGCCTGTTTCCTATCAGGTGTGGTATGGCTCAGACGACTCTCACTTCACAAGTAGCTGGTTGTTGCCTTGTGAAACTGATTCTTCTAGGTAATACGTATACTGATATACGCCTATCTGTTTTGCCTAATCTCTGTGCGGATATTTTGATTGGTCATGATGTGCTTCAGTTACACGAGTCTCTCAGTCTTTCATTTGGAGGGACTAAGCCACCTTTATCTATTTGTGGATTAACCTCTTTATCCATTTCTCCATTATCACTTTTTTCCAATTTGATGCCGGATTGTAAGCCAATTGCTACCAAGTCAAGAAGGTATAGCAGTCAGGATAGAGAATTTATTAATTCTGAAGTTCAACGACTCTTATTGGAAGGAATCATTGAACCTAGTTGTTCGCATTGGCGGGCACAGGTAGTTGTCACGACTAACGAGAGACATAAGAAACGAATGGTGATAGACTATTCTCAAACTATTAATAGGTATACTCAATTAGATGCGTACCCTTTGCCTAAGATTGATGAGCTTATCAATAAAGTATCTCAGTATAAGGTTTTTAGCACTATTGACCTAAAGAGTGCTTATCATCAGATTCCTATTGTTAAGAAGGATCAAACATATACGGCCTTTGAGGCTGGTGGAAAGCTGTATCAGTTTTGCCGAATACCATTTGGTGTTACTAATGGTGTTGCTTGTTTTCAACGGGCAATGGATGCTTTTATAAGTGATAACTCTCTCTCTGACACCTTTTCATACTTGATGACATCACGTTGTGTGGCAAATCAAGGGTGGAGCATGATTCTAATTTAGAAAGATTCCTTCAAGCTGCGGAAAAAGTTGGTTTAACTTTCAATAAAGAGAAGTGTACCTTTTCGACCACTGAGGTAAATCTACTGGGGTACATTATCTCGGGAAACAAGATTAAACCAGACCCAAAACGTCTGCGACCATTGATTGATTTACCTTGTCCTACTAATTCTAAGGCTTTGCAACAAGTTGTTGGACTGTTTTCTTACTATTCTAATTGGATTGCAAATTTTTCACAGAAGATCCGGCCTCTTATTCGGGTTACGACATATCCTCTATCATGGGAGGCCAGGACGTGTTTTGATAATTTTAAAAAGGATATCCTTGGAGCAGTTGTGCATTCTATTGATGAGCAGGTTCCTTTTGTGATTGAGACGGGCGCTTCTGATTTTGCAATTGGGGCTACTCTGAACCAAAATGGAAGACCTGTGGCCTATTTCTCACGTACCTTGAACAATAGTGAAAAAAGGCATTCTTCAATAGAGAAAGAGGCGTATGCAATAGTAGAAGCACTGCGTAAATGGAGACATTATTTATCGGGGCAACATTTTACGTTGGTAACTGATCAAAAGTCTGTGTCCTTTATGTTTGATGTCAAACATTTTGGAAAGATTAAGAATGATAAAATAATGAGGTGGAGGATTGAGTTGGCATGTTACCATTTTGATATAGTTTATCGTCCGGGGAAGGATAATGTTGCTGCTGATGTGCTGTCGAGGGCTTATTGTTCTGTGATTCACAGAGATACGCTTATTAATATTCACAATGCCTTATGCCATCCTGGGGTTACGAGGATGATACACTTCGTACGCAGTAAGAATTTGCCCTTTTCAGTTGAAGACTTCAAGCGGATGACTTCATCATGTTCTATCTGTGCTCGGTGTAAACCGAATTTCTTTAAGCCTCAACGAGCTCATCTTATAAAGGCTACTTCTCCTTTTGAACGTTTGAGCGTCAATTTTAAGGGGCCTCTTCCTTCAACTACTCAAAACCGATATATATTTACTGTTGTGGATAAGTTTTTGATATACCTATCAATTCATCCAATGAAAAGCGATGAGTTAAGAAAGTAACTATAGGTTTTTATTGGCTAAATAACAGAGCCCACCCTCGTGGGTGATCGGATACAACAAGGAGGAATGCCAGCCAGTTGACTACCTTTATACCTGGGCAGGTAGCTGGAGTCATGGGCGGAGTCAGCAGTGGTCAGCCCAGGTATAGCAGCGTGACAAGAGGCGACCTCGTATAGTGATACAACAGTGTGAACAGTGATAACCATAGAGTAACGATATAACAGTGATAACTATAGTGTAACGATAGTGAACGATAAAAGTGGTTTACCACATTCACCCCTTGTTTAGATTTGAGTCCGGCGGGGTGAAGTGTACTACCAGTTCTGGTATGTCAGTCTGTCCGGAGGCCTCGTAAGCCTTTCTGATCGTCGCAGCGGCGGTGTTGCATTATCCGGTGTTAATGCTGGTGTCTGCATGGTCGGCGAGGGCTCGTGGGGTTCCGGCATGCCGTCTACCTGGTCTGGAATTGGGGGGGGTGGTGGGGGGGGGTGAAGGTGGTGTCTCCGGAGTGCCCGAGGGTGCGAGGTCTCGTAAGGAGACTGTGTCCTCCCGCCCGTCTGGGTATGCCACATAGGCGTACTGGGGGTTGGCGTGCAGGAGGTCCACCCTCTCGACCAGGGGGTCCGTTTTATGGGCCCTCATGTGCTTTCGCAGCAAGACGGGCCCCGGAGAGGTCAGCCAGGTTGGTAGCGTGGTTCCCGTAGTCGACTTCCTGGGGAAAGCAAACATTCGTTCATGGGGGGTGGCGTTGATGGCAGTGCAAAGTAGTGACCGGGTGGAATGCAGCGCTGCCGGGAGGACTTCCTGCCAGCGGGAGGTTGGGAGGCCCTTAGACTTTAAGGCTAAGAGGACGGCCTTCCATACCGTCGCGTTCTCTCTTTCTACCTGGCCGTTCCCTCGGGGGTTGTAGCTGGTGGTCCTGCTTGCAGCAATACCTCTCGCTAGTAGGAACTGACGGAGTTCCTCACTCATGAAGGAGGAGCCCCGGTCACTATGTATATAGTTTGGGAACCCGAACAAGGCGAAGAGGTCGTTCAGGCATTTAATGACCGTGGTACTGGTCATGTCTGGGCAGGGGAAGGCAAAGGGGAAATGGGAGTACTCATCAACAATGTTGAGGAAGTACACATTACGGTCAGAGGACGGGAGTGGCCCCTTATTGTCGATGCTCAGGCGCTCGAAGGGGCGGGTGGCCTTGATCAGGCTTGCTCTGTCCGGCCTGAAGAAGTGCGGTTTGCACTCGGCACAGGTCTGGCAGTTCCTGGTCATGGTCCTGACCGCCTCGATGGAGTAGGGCAGGTTGCGGGCCTTAATGAAGTGGTAAAGTCTGGTGACCCCGGGGTGGCAGAGGTCGTTGTGGAGGGTCTGAAGTCTATCACTTTGCGCGCTGGCGCATGTAATTCGTGACAGAGCATCGGGGGGTTCGTTCAGCTTACCTGGCCGGTACAAGATATCATAATCGTAGGTGGAGAGCTCGATTCTCCACCTCAAGATCTTGTCATTCTTGATTTTGCCCCTCAGCTTGTTATTAAACATAAAAGCGACTGAACGTTGGTCGGTAAGGAGGGTAAATCGTTTGCCTGCCAGGTAGTGCCTCCAGCGTCGTACCGCCTCCACAATCGCCTGGGCCTCCTTCTCGACCGACGAGTGTCGGATCTCAGGGCCCTGTAGGGTCCTTGAGAAGAAGGCCACTGGTCTCCCCTCCTGGTTAAGGGTGGCGGCTAGGGCGAAGTCGGATGCATCACTCTCGACTTGGAAGGGGATGGACTCATCCACTGCGTGCATAGTGGCCTTGGCAATGTCTCCCTTAATGAGGGAGAAGGCTGCGCACGCTTCCTCCGTAAGGGGGAAGGATGTGGACTTCATGAGGGGTCTGGCTTTGTCCGCATAATTGGGCACCCATTGGGCATAGTAGGCGAAAAGCCCCAGGGTTCTCTTCAGTGCCTTTGGACAGTGGGGGAGGGGTAGCTCCATGAGGGGGTGCATTCTTTCGGGGTCGGGGCCGATGACTCCATTCTCTACTACACAGCCGAGGATGGCAAGGCGCGAGGTGTTAAACACACATTTATCCTTATTGTAGGTGAGGTTCAGCCGTTGGGCCGTACGGAGGAATCTCCCCAGATTAACATCGTGGTCCTGCCGGTCGCGGCCGCAGATGGTGACGTTATCTAGATAGGGGAACGTGGCGTGCAGCCCGTTCTGGTCAACCATCCGGTCCATCTCCCTTTGGAAGACCGAAACCCCGTTGGTGACGCCGAAGGGAACCCTAAGGAAGTGGTAGAGGCGGCCGTTCGCCTCGAAGGCTGTATACTGGCGGTCCTCAGGGCGGATAGGGAGTTGGTGATAGGCCGACTTAAGGTCGATGGTGGAGAATACCCAGTACTGCGCAATCTGATTGACCATATCAGATATGCGGGGAAGGGGGTATGCGTCCAGCTGGGTGTACCTGTTTATGGTCTGGCTGTAGTCGATGACCAGGCGGTTTTTATTGCCGGTCTTAACGACCACGACCTGGAAACGCCAGGGGCTGGTGCTCCCCTCGATGATGCCCTCCTTCAGGAGACGCTGCACCTCAGAGCTAATGAAAGCTCTGTCCCCGGCGCTGTACCGCCTGCTCTTGGTAGCGACGGGTTTGCAGTCGGTGGTGAGGTTAGCGAACAGGGAAGGTGGCGGGACCTTGAGGGTGGATAGGCTGCAGGTGTTACGCGGTGGGCGGTTTAAAATCTGCTGGTTGTCGACTGTGAGTGGGGGGAGGGGTCCGCCGTATGCTAGCGTGACGCTTTGGAGGTGGGATTGGAAGTCTAGGCCTAGTAGGACGGCAACGCATAGCTGGGGCAGGACGAGGAGTTTAAAATTTTTATACTCCGTACCCTTAACCGACAGGGTCACAACACAGTAGCCGCTGATGTCTGTGGCGTGTGACCTCGATGCCATCGAGATCCGGTTGCGCATTGGCAGGACAGGGAGGGAGTAGTGGCTCACCGTGTCTGGGTGGATGAAGCTCTCCGTGCTTCCGCTGTCGAACAGGCAGGTCCGGGCGTGGCCGTTTACTTTGATGTCCATCATCGACTTGGACAGGTGATGCGGGCGGGCCTGGTCCAGTGTGACGGAGGCTAGTGTATAGCTGAGCGAGTTGTTGTAGTCTGCGGTTGAGGCGGTAGTCGGGTCTAGGGGCACGGTGGCGGTCGGGCGTGGTGGGTAAAATGGCGTCTCCCACGAGGTTGGACAAAATGGCGGAGAAGATGGCTGCCCCCATAACTCACATGAGGCACTGCTGGTGTCGGTTGCCTGTATCAAAGATGGCCGCCCCATGACTCACATGTGGGGATGCTGGCCTCTGTTGCCTTGAAGGAAGATGGCCGCCCCCACAGCTTGCATGAGGCACTGCTGGCCTCTGATGATCCACCTCTGCAGGCCTTAGCGAAGTGGCCTTTCTTCATGTAGTTAGAGCAGGTAGAGTTCCTGGCTGGGCAGCGCGACCTCGGGTGTTTCGCCTGGCCGCAGAAGAAGCAGCCGGCGGCCTGATCGCGGGGGTCCGATGTCGGAGCCGGTACCGGGGGTGGCGGTCTCGATCGGGTCCGGGACGCCGATGCTGAGGTAGGTCCCAGGGGGGTTGCTGCGGGGGGTATCGCGGTCGGGGTCGGTCCCAAGTCCCAGGGTCGCGAGTTACAGTACCTTGAGTATGCCTCGAGGTCCCGATGGGCCACCTCTAGAGAGAGAGCGAGGGCTGCAGCTTTGTCCAGGTCGAGGTCCCTTGCTTCCAGTAGTCTTTGCCGTGAGTAGTCGGACCGCAGGCCTTTCACGAAGGCATCGCGGACATTGTCTTCAGTATTTTCTGCCGCCGTTACCGCTTTAAAGTTACAGTCTCTGCCGAGTGCTTGTAGCACCCGTAAAAATTCCTCCACGGGCTCTCCTGGCTGTCGCGGGCGGGATCTCAGGAGGTGTCTGGCATACATGGAATTTACCGGGGTTTGGTACTGTCTTTTCAGCCGGTTGATGGCGTCCTCGTATGTTTTAAGGTCCCGGATGAGTGCGAATACTTTAGGGCTCACTTGGGCGTTCAGAACTCTTAGCATGGATTTCTGAGGCACGCCGGATTCTCCCAGGTAGGCTTCGAAGCAGCTCAGCCAGTGTTCGAAGTCGAGGGCTGAGTTTGCTGCCTGTGGGTTTAGATCCAGGTACGGTGGTCTGAGGGCTCGCAGCCAGGCCGGCTGCTGTGGCTGTTGTAGCTGGGCGTCTGGCTGGTCGCTTGGCTGGTCGTTTGACTGCTCAGGTGTCGACATTTTAAAATTTAGCCAATAAAATTGATATACCTATCAATTCATCCAATGAAAAGCGACGAGTTAAGAAAGTAACTATAGGTTTTTATTGGCTAAATAACAGAGCCCACCCTCGTGGGTGATCGGATACAACAAGGAGGAATGCCAGCCAGTCGACTACCTTTATACCTGGGCAGGTAGGTGGAGTCATGGGCGGAGTCAGCAGTGGTCAGCCCAGGTATAGCAGCGTGACAAGAGGCGACCTCGTATAGTGATACAACAGTGTGAACAGTGATAACTATAGGGAAACGATATAACAGTGATAACTATAGTGTAACGATAGTGAACGATAAAAGTGGTTTACCACAGTTTTCAAGGTTCCCTTTTGCTTTTCCTTGCGCAGATGTATCAGCTGCTACAGTTATCAAATGTCTGACTCAACCTTTTGTCATCTTTGGGATGCCTGCGTATATCCATTCGGATCAGGGAAGTTCTTTTATGTCTTCCCAGTTGAAGGAATACCTTCAGAGTCGGGGAATTTCTACTAGCAGAACTACCCTGTATAATCCCCAGGGTAATGGACAGTGCGAACGATACAATGGGGTGATCTGGAAGGCAGTTATGTTGGCTTTGACATCCCGGAACCTTAAGAATACACAGTGGGAAATGGTACTGCCTGATGCCCTGCATTCCATTAGATCATTGCTTTTAACGGCTACTAATGTGACCCCCCATGAAAGGCTCTTTAACTATCCGCGGAGATCTACTACGGGATATTCGGTACCTTCATGGCTTACTATGCAGGGACCTGTGCTGCTTCGATGCCATGTTAGATTGTCAAAATATGATCCTTTAGTGGAGGAGGTGGAGCTGTTGGAGGCAAATTCCCAATATGCTCATATTCGATTCCAAGATGGGAAAGAAAGTACCGTTTCAATTAAAGACTTGGCTCCTTGTGGTGGCCAGCCCTCTTCTGAGGATATTAACAATAGTCATGATTCAGATAATGTGGATGCTGTTACAGATACTATGAATATTTCCAATCCGACTGCAGATAATTATACTTCTATTAGTCAGCCCTCGATGGATGTTCATGACCGTCCCAGTTTACCTTCTGATGGGATTTCTAATCCGGAAACCGTTGAAAATCGGGATATGGATAGCCTTCCTGCAGAAGATACTTCTGTGTCTCCTGGTGTGGGAGGGCAAGGAATTTCACCAAGGTTAAGGAGGTCGACACGAACAAGATATCCGGTCGACCGATTGAAAATGGACTTTTAAATTGATAGTAATGTTTTAAAATTGTTGAAATATTATATTATATTGTTTTAGTTGAGAGATACTTAATACTTATGTGCAATGTTACTATTTGTTGTGGCTCACTTAGTATTGTGTCATGTGAATAGTTTTATTTTGTCTGTGCATAGTTTTAGTTGTAAATAATTAATTATAAATTGTAAACGTTATTTAGGTTGGAGTATATTTTAAAAGGAGGGGTGAATGTGGTGATTATTCTTTATGTTTAGTAAGAAGTATTGTGATTGGTTGTTTGTTTCCTGCCTTGGGATATATGCTGTAATTTCATTGGTAGTTGATGTCATGTGATTTGTGGTGGCCATCTTAAATTCAGTTCTTTCCAGCCTTTAGTTGGGACTGGGTGTTGAAGATGTGCTACAGGATTTTTAAGTTAATAAAGCCTAGATTAGAAAGGCAAATCTATTCTTTATTTCAGTCTCTCTTCCCCCCACCAGTCGCTCTCTCTTCCACCCCCCAGTCGCTCTCTCTTCCCTCCCCAGTCGCTCTCTCTTCCCCCCCAGTCGCTCTCTCTTCCCCCCCTAGTCGCGCTCTCTTCCCCCCCAGTCACTCTCTCTTCCCCCCCAGTCGCTCTCTCTTCCCCCAGTCGCTCTCTTCCCCCCCAGTCGCTCTCTCTTCCCCCCCAGTAACTCTCTTCCCCCCAGTCGCTCTCTCTTCCCCCCCAGTTGCTCTCTCTTCCCCCCCACTCGCTCTCTCTTCCCCCCCAGTCGCTCTCTCTTCCCCCGTCGCTCTCTCTTCCCCCCCACTAGCTCCCTCTCTTTCCCCCCACTCGCTCTCTCTTCCCCCCACTTGCTCTCTCTCTTCCCCCCCACTCGCTCTCTCTCTTCCCCCCCACTCGCTCTCTCTCTTCCCCCCACTCGCTCTCTCTCTTCCCACCACTCGTGCTCTCTCTCTCTTCCCCCCCACTTGCGCTCTCTCTCTCTTCCCCCCCACTTGCGCTCTCTCTCTTCCCCCCCACTCGCTCTCTCTCTTCCCCCCCACTCGCTCTCTCTCTTCCCCCCCCACTCGCGCTCTCTCTCTCTTCCCCCCCACTCACGCTCTCTCTCTTCCCCCCCACTCGCTCTCTCTCTTCCCCCCCACTCGCTCTCTCTCTTCCCCCCCACTCACTCTCTCTCTCTCTTCCGCCCCCCCACCCCCCCCCCCAGTCGCTCTCTCTCTCTCTTCCAACTACAACATGCCCTCGAAAAAGCCTCGGCACCGCCGGGCACCCCCAGCTAGTCTATATATATAAAGCGGCTCTTCTGTCTGTCTGTCCATCCGTTCTCTATACGTTTGAAAGTTATAGAGCGTACCTACGCGCGCGTCACGTCAAAAGAAAGCTTGCGATTCCGGACCAGTCATAGGCATATTTACGTTTCGGCCGGACAAACATTCCGCCCGCGGTATCCAAAAAACCTTCAAAATTCCGCTCATTAAATGGGAAAAGTTCCGCTCATTTGCTCATTAGCATTGAGTGACGTGAAGGTTGACCAATCGTGCGGTCGACAGTTGACCGACGGTCGACCAATTGCTGCCGGGCCATCCTACAGTTGAGTGTTGAGTGACTTGACGATTGACCAATCCTACGCTTCGGTGACCTGACGGTCGACCAATCGGTGCGTGTGTGGGCGGGCCTTATCATTCTGAACCGAGGTGAGTGGCCGCCATCTTGATTTTTCACGATTTTTTCCCCACACTTTCTGTGTGTTCGGGAACTAAGGTAAATATTTGAATTATGTGTTAGGGAATTAAATAACAATTTATTTGAGTTTTAAATTGTGTTTAGCAACAGTAGGAAATTAAGTGATCCCCTAACGGCCGCCGTCCCCCCCCTCCTCCTCACCCTCGCGCAGGGGGGACTCGGGGCTGCTCTCCAGGCCCGCTGCAGGCAGGCCTGAAGCTGAAAAAAAATTTCTCTCTCTCTCTCTTCCCTCTCTCTCTCTCTCCTTCTCCTCTTCCCTCTCTCTCCTTCTCCTCTTCCCTCTCTCCCCTCTTCCCTCTCTCTCTCTCTTTAATTCCCCCTCTCTCCCCGTGAGTGAATCGTGACTTCCACTTCCGCTGTGGAAGGACTGTACACATCGCAAAGTGGGTAACAGTAGGCTGGCCTTGACAGGTGGGTTGAGCACTCAGAAACAATAGCACCATCGCAAGTGGCCATTTACTTCAATCTTGGACACTACTGTGGCTCCTCCACCGGGCGGGGAGGTTTGACGGTGCCGGGGCCGGAGCGCGGGCGGGGCCACCCGAAGTTTCCCGCTCGAGCTGCTCGCTAACGGCCGCCGGGCCGCGGGGTTTCTCTGCCTGCTCCCCGCGGGCCGCCTCGCGCCGCTGGCATTGACTGCGCCTGCGCCTGCGCCCGCCCGCGAGAGCCCGGTCTCCCGCTCCCGGCGCCGGCCGCCGCTCAGCTCAAGGGGGGAGTGTGAGGGACGGGGAGTGTGAGAGCGGGGGGGAGTGTGAGTGGGAGGAGGGGGGGAGTGTGAGGGAGAGGAGGGGGGGAGTGTGAGGGAGAGGGGTGGGAGTGTAAGGGAGAGGAGGGGGGAGTGTGAGGGAGAGGGGGGTGTGTGAGGGAGTGGGGGGGGAGTGTGAGGGAGAGGGGGTTTGTGAGGGGGGGATTGTGAGGGGAGGAGTGTGAGGGGGGAGTGTGAGGGAGAGGGGGGGAGTGTGAGGGAGAGGGGGGAGTGTGGGGGAGTGTGAGGGAGAGGGGGGCAGTGTGAGGGGTGGGTGTGTGAGGGAGAGGGGGGAGTGTGAGGGAGAGGGGGGTGGAGTGTGAGGGAGAGGGGGTGGAGTGTGAGGGAGAGGGGGGGGAGTGTGAGGGAGAGGGGGGAGTGTGAGGGAGAGGGGGGAGGGAGTACTCGTTCCCCCCCCCACTCGCTCTCTCTCTTCCCCCCCAGTCGTGCTCTCCTCCCCCCCAGTCCCTCTCTCTTCCCCCCCACATCGCTCTCTCTCTTCACCCCAACTCGCTCGCTCTCTTCCCCCCCAGTCGCGCTCTCTTCCCCCCCCGAGTCGTGCTCTCTTCCAACCCCCAGTTGCTCTCTCTTCCCCCCCAGTCGCTCTCTCTTCCCCCCAGTCCCTCTCTCTTCCCCCCACTCGCTCTCTCTCTTCACCCCAACTCGCTCGCCTCTCTTCCCCCCCCAGTCGCTCTCTCTCTCTCCCGCAGTCGCTCTCTCTCTCCCCCCCAGTCGCTCTCTCTCTCCCCCTGAGTCGCTCTCTCTCCCCCACAGTCGCTCTCTTCCCCCCCCAGTCGCTCTCTCTTCCACCCCGTCGCTCTCTCCTCCCCCCCCAGTCACTCTCTCTTCCCCCCACTCGCTCTCTCTCTTCCCCCCACTCGCTCTCTCTGCTCCCACCCAGTCGCTCTCTCTTCCCCCCCCAGTCGCGCTCTCCTCCCCCCCAGTTGCTCTCTCTTCCCCCCCCAGTCGCTCTCTCTTCCCCCCCGTCGCTCTCTTCCCCCCCGTCGCTCTCTCTTCCCCCACTCGCTCTCTCTCTTCCCCCCCACTCGCTCTCTCTCTTCCCCCCCAGTCGCTTTCTCTTCCCCCCCCAGTCGCGCTCTCTTCCCCCCCAGTTGCTCTCTCTTTCCCCCCCAGTCGCTCTCTCTTCACCCCCAGTCGCTCTCTCTTACCCCCCCAGTCGCTCTCTCTTCCCACCCCAGTCGCTCTCTCTTCCCCCCCAGTCGCTCTCTCTTCCCCCCCGTCACTCTCTCTTCCCCCAGTCACTCTCTCTTCCACCCCAGTCGCTCTCTCTTCCCCCCGCAGTCGCTCTCTCTTCCCCCCAGTCGATCTCTCTTCCCCCCCACTCGCTCTCTCTCTTCCCCCCCACTCGCTCTCTCTCTTCCCCCCCAGTCGCTCTCTCTTCCCCCCAGTCGCTCTCTCTTCCCCCCACTCGCTCTCTCTCTTCCCCCCCACTTGCTCTCTCTCTTCCCCCACTCGCTCTCTCTCTTCCCCACCAGTCGCTCTCTCTCTTTCCCCAGTCACTCTCCCTTCCCCCCCAGTCGCTCTCTCTTCACCCCCAGTCACTCTCTCTTCCCCCCCCCAGTCGCTCTCTCTTCCCCCCCAGTCGCTCTCTCTTCCCCCCCAGTCACTCTCTCTTCCCCCCAGTCGCTCTCTCTTCCCCCCCGTCGCTCTCTCTTCACCCCCAGTCACTCTCTCTTCTCCCCCCAGTCGCTCTCTCTTCCCCCCGCAGTCGCTCTCTCTTCCCCCCAGTCACTCTCTCTTCCCCCCAGTCGCACTCTCTTCCCCCCCCAGTCGCTCTCTCTTCCACCCCAGTCGTTCTCTCTTCCCCCCCAATCGCTCTCTCTTCTCCCCAGTCGCTCTCTCTTCCCCCCAGTCACTCTCTCTTCCACCCCAGTCGTTCTCTCTTCCCCCCAATCGCTCTCTCTTCCCCCCCAGTAGCACTCTCTTCCCCCCCAGTCGCTCTCTCTTCACCCCCAGTCGCTCTCTCTTCACCCCCAGTCGCTCTCTCTTCCCCCCAGTCGCTCTCTCTTCCCCCCCAGTCGCTCTCTCTTCCCCCCCAGTCGCTCTCTCTTCCCCCCCAGTCGCTCTCTCTTCCCCCCTAGTCGGTCTCTCTTCACCCCCAGTCACTCTCTTCCCCCCAGTGGCTCTCTCTTCACCCCCAGTCGCTCTCTTCCCCCCCCCAGTCGCTCTCTCTTCCCCCCCAGTCGCTCTTTCTTCACCCCAGTCGCTCTCTCTTCCCCCCAGTCGCTCTCTCTTCCCCCCAGTCGCTCTCTCTTCCCCCCCAGTCGCTCTCTCTTCCCCCCCAGTCGCTCTCTATCCACCCCCAGTCACTCTCTTCCCCCCAGTCGCTCTCTCTTCACCCCCAGTCGCTCTCTTCCCCCCCAGTCGCTCTCTCTTCCCCCCCAGTCGCTCTCTCTTCCCCCCCGTCGCTCTCTCTTCCCCCCACTCGCTCTCTCTCTTCCCCCCCAGTCGCTCTCTCTCTTCCCCCCCAGTCGCTCTCTCTCTTCCCCCCCAGTCGCTCTCTCTTCCCCCCCCCAGTCGCGCTCTCTTCCCCCCCAGTTGCTCTCTCTTCCCCCCCCAGTCGCTCTCTCTTCACCCCCAGTCGCTCTCTCTAACACCCCCAGTCGCTCTCGCTTCCCACCCCAGTCGCTCTCTCTTCCCCCCAGTCGCTCTCTCTTACCCCCCGTCACTCTCTCTTCCCCCAGTCACTCTCTCTTCCACCCCAGTCGCTCTCTCTTCCCCCCGCAGTCGCTCTCTCTTCCCCCCAGTCGATCTCTCTTCCCCCCCACTCGCCTCTCTCTCTTCCCCCCCACTCGCTCTCTCTCTTCCCCCCCACTCGCTATCTCTTCCCCCCCAGTCGCTCTCTCTTCCCCCCACTCGCTCTCTCTCTTCCCCCCACTTGCTCTCTCTCTTCCCCCCCACTTGCTCTCTCTCTTCCCCACCAGTCGCTCTCTCTCTTTTCCCCAGTCGCTCTCCCTTCCCCCCCAGTCGCTCTCTCTTCACCCCCAGTCGCTCTCTCTTCCCCACCCAGTCGCTCTCTCTTCCCCCCCAGTCACTCTCTCTTGCCCCAGTCGCTCTCTCTTCCCCCCCGTCACTCTCTCTTCACCCCCAGTCACTCTCTCTTCTCCCCCCAGTCGCTCTCTCTTCCCCCCGCAGTCGCTCTCTCTTCCCCCCAGTCACTCTCTCTTCCCCCCAGTCGCTCTCTCTTCCCCCCCAGTCGCTCTCTCTTCCACCCCAGTCGTTCTCTCTTCCCCCCCAATCGCTCTCTCTTCCCCCAGTCGCTCTCTCTTCCCCCCCCAGTCGCTCTCTCTTCCACCCCAGTCGTTCTCTCTTCCCCCCCAATCGCTCTCTCTTCCCCCGCAGTCGCTCTCTCTTCCCCCCCAGTAGCACTCTCTTCACCCCCAGTCGCTCTCTTCCCCCCCCAGTCGCTCTCTCTTCCCCCCCAGTCGCTCTCTCTTCACCCCCCAGTCGCTCTCTCTTCCCCCCAGTCGCTCTCTCTTCCCCCCAGTCGCTCTCTCTTCCCCCCCAGTCGCTCTCTCTTCCCCCCCAGTCGCTCTCTATCCACCCCCAGTCACTCTCTTCCCCCCAGTCGCTCTCTCTTCACCCCCAGTCGCTCTCTTCCCCCCCAGTCGCTCTCTCTTCCCCCCCAGTCGCCCTCTCTTCCCCCCCATCGCTCTCTCTTCCCGCCCAGTCACTCTCTCTTCCCGCCCAGTCACTCTCTCTACACTCCCAGTCGCTCTCTCTACCCCCCGCAGTCGCTCTCTCTTCCCCCCAGTCGCTCTCTCTTCCCCCGCAGTCGCTCTCTCTTCCCCCCAGTCACTCTCTCTTCCCCCCCAGTCGCTCTCTCTTCCCACCGAGTCGCTCTCTCTTCACCCCAGTCACTCTCTTCCCCCCAGTCGCTCTCTCTTCACCCCCAGTCGCTCTCTCTTCCCCCCGCAGTCGCTCTCTCTTCCCCCAGTCGCTCTCTCTTCCCCCCTCAGTCGCTCTCTCTTCCCCCCCAGTCGCTCTCTCTTCCCCCCAGTCGCTCTCTCTGCCCCCCAGTCGCTCTCTCTTCCCCCCAATCGCTCTCTCTTCACCCCCAGTCGCTCTCTCTTCCCCCCGCAGTCGCTCTCTCTTCCCCCCCAGTCGCTCTCTCTTCCCCCCCAGTCGCTCTCTCTTCCCACCGAGTCACTCTCTCTTCACCCCCAGTCACTCTCTTCCCCCCCAGTCGCTCTCTCTTCACCCCCAGTCGCTCTCTCTTCCCCCCAGTCGCTCTCTCTTCCCCCCAGTCGCACTCTCTTCCCCCTTCAGTCGCTCTCTCTTCCCCCCCAGTCGCTCTCTCTTCCCCCCAGTCGCTCTCTCTTCCCCCCAGTCGCTCTCTCTTCCCCCCAATCGCTCTCTCTTCACCCCCAGTCGCTCTCTCTTCCCCCCCAGTCGCTCTCTCTTCCCACCGAGTCGCTCTCTCTTCACCCCCAGTCACTCTCTTCCCCCCCAGTCGCTCTCTTTCACCCCAGTCGCTCTCTCTTCCCCCGCAGTCGCTCTCTCTTCCCCAGTCGCTCTCTCTTCCCCCCTCAGTCGCTCTCTCTTCCCCCCCAGTCGCTCTCTCTTCCCCCCAGTCGCTCTCTCTGCCCCCCCAGTCGCTCTCTCTTCCCCCCAATCGCTCTCTCTTCACCCCCAGTCGCTCTCTCTTCCCCCCGCAGTCGCTCTCTCTTCCCCCCCAGTCGCTCTCTCTTCCCCCCCAGTCGCTCTCTCTTCCCACCGAGTCACTCTCTCTTCACCCCCAGTCACTCTCTTCCCCCCAGTCGCTCTCTCTTCACCCCCAGTCGCTCTCTCTTCCCCCCCAGTCGCTCTCTCTTCCCCCCCAGTCGCACTCTCTTCCCCCTTCAGTCGCTCTCTCTTCCCCCCCAGTCGCTCTCTCTTCCCCCCAGTCGCTCTCTCTTCCCCCCCAGTCGCTCTCTCTTCCCCCAATCGCTCTCTCTTCACCCCCAGTCGCTCTCTCTTCCCCCCCAGTCGCTCTCTCTTCCCCCCCAGTCGCTCTTTCTTCCCCCCCAGTCGCTCTCTCTTCCCCCCAGTCGATCTCTCTTCCCTCCAGTCGCTCTCTCTTCCCCCCCAGTCGCTCTCTCTTCCCCCCCAGTCGTTCTCTCTTCCCCCCCCAGTCGCTCTCTCTTCCCCCCAGTCGCTCTCTCTTCCCCCCTAGTCGCTCTCTCTTCCCCCCAGTTGCTCTCTCTTCCCCCGCCAGTCGTGTTCTCTTCCCCCCCGTCGCTCTCTCTTCCCGCCCCAGTCGCTCTCTCTTCCCCCCCCAGTCGCTCTCTCTTCCCCCCCAGTCGCTCTCTCTTCCCCCAGTCGCTCTCTCTTCCCCCCCAGTCACTCTCTCTTCCACCCCAGTCGTTCTCTCTTCCCCCCAATCGCTCTCTCTTCCCCCGCAGTCGCTCTCTCTTCCCCCCAGTCGCTCTCTCTTCCCCCCAGTCGCTCTCTCTTCCCCCCCAGTCGCTCTCTCTCTCCCCCCCAGTCGGTCTCTCTTCACCCCCAGTCACTCTCTTCCCCCCAGTCGCTCTCTCTTCACCCCAGTCGCTCCCTTCCCCCCCAGTCGCTCTCTCCTCCCCCCAGTCGCTCTCTCTTCCCCCCCAGTCGCTCTCTCTTCCCCCAGTCGCTCTCTCTTCCCCCCCAGTCGCTCTCTCTTCCCCCCCAGTCGCTCTCTCTTCCCCCCCCAGTTGCTC
Source organism: Somniosus microcephalus (assembly GCF_052327205.1). Lineage (NCBI taxonomy): Eukaryota > Metazoa > Chordata > Chondrichthyes > Squaliformes > Somniosidae > Somniosus > Somniosus microcephalus. Next base: position 18,185 of record NW_028227019.1, read on the forward strand.
TCTCTTCCCACCAGTCGCTCTCTCTTCGCCCCGCAGTCGCTCTCTCTTCCCCCCCAGTCGCTCTCTCTTCCCCCCCAGTCACTCTCTCTTCTCCCCCCAGTCGCTCTCTCTTCCCCCCGCAGTCAGTCTCTCTTCCCCCCAGTCACTCTCTCTTCCCCCCAGTCGCTCTCTCTTCCCCCCTATTCGCTCTCTCTTCCACCCCAGTCGTTCTCTCTTCCCCCCCAATCGCTCTCTCTTCCTCGCAGTCGCTCTCTCTTCCCCCCAGTAGCACTCTCTTCCCCCCCAGTCGCTCTCTCTTCCCCCCAGTCGCTCTCTCTTCACCCCAGTCGCTCTCTCTCTTCCCCCCAGTCGCTCTCTCTTCCCCCCCAGTCACTCTCTCTTCCCCCCCAGTCGCTCTCTCTTCCCCCCTAGTCGGTCTCTCTTCACCCCAGTCACTCTCTTCCCCCCCAGTCGATCGCTCTTCACCCCCAGTCGCTCTCTTCCCCCCCCCAGTCGCTCTCTATTCCCCCCCAGTCGCTCTCTCTTCCCCCCTGTCGTCTCTCTTCCCCCCCAGTCGCTCTCTCTTCACCCCAGTCGCTCTCTCTTCACCCCAGTCGCTCTCTCTTCCCCCCAGTCGCTCTCTCTTCCCCCCAGTCGCTCTTTTTCCCCCAGTCGCTCTCTCTTCCCCCCAGTCACTCTCTCTTCACCCCCAGTCACTCTCTTCCCCCCAGTCTCTCTCTCTTCACCCAGTCGCTCTCTTCCCCCCCCAGTCGCTCTCTCTTCCCCCCCAGTCGCCCTCTCTTCCCCCCCGTCACTCTCTCTTCCCACCCAGTCGCTCTCTCTTCCCCCCCAGTCGCTCTCTCTTCCCCCCCAGTCACTCTCTCTTCCCCCCCGTCGCTCTCTCTTCCCCCCTAGTCGCTCTCTCTTCCCCCCAGTTGCTCTCTCTTCCCACCCCAGTCGTGCTCTCTTCCCCCCGTCGCTCTCTCTTCCCGCCCAGTCGCTCTCTCTTCCCCCCAGTCGCTCTCTCTTCCCCCCAGTCGCTCTCTCTTCCCCCCCCAGTCGCTCTCTCTTCCCCCCAGTCGCTCTCTCTTCCACCCCCAGTCGCTCTCTCTTCCCCCCAGTCGCTCTCTCTTCCCCCCCAGTCGCTCTCTCTTCCCCCCAGTTGCTCTCTC
>NW_028227020.1:0-19306 GCF_052327205.1 Somniosus microcephalus
TCCACCGTCCAGTCCCCCACCGTCCAATCCCCCACCGTCCAGTCCCCCACCGTCCCGTCCCTCACCGTCCAGTCCCCCACCGTCCAGTCCCCCACCGTCCCGTCCCCCACCGACCCGTCCCCCACCGTCCCCTCCCCCACCGTCCCGTCCCCCACCGTCCTGTCCCGCACCGTCCCCTCCCCCACCGTCCCGTCCCCCACCGTCCAGTCCCGCACCATCCCGTCCCCCACCGTCCGGTCCTCAGCGTCCCCTACCCAGCGTCCCGTCCCCCACCGTCCCCTCCCCCACCGTCCCGTCCCGCACGTCCCGTCCCCCACCGTCCCCTCCCCACCTTCCCGTCCCCCACCGTCCCCTCCCCCACCGTCCCGTACCGCACCGTCCCCCACCGTCCAGTCCCCACTGTTCCGTCCCCACCGTCCCGTCCCCCACCGTCCCCTCCCCCACCGTCCCGTCCCCCACCGTCCAGTCCCGCACCGTCCCGTCCCCCACCGTCCCGTCCCCCACCGTCCAGTCCCCCACCGTCCCGTCCCCCACCGTCCGGTCCCCCACCGTCCGGTCCCCCACCGTCCGGTCCCCCACCGTCCAGTCCCCCATCGTCCAGTCCCTCACCGTCCCGTCCCCCACCGACCCGTCCCCCACCGTCCCGTCCCCCACCGTCCAGTCCCGCACCATCCCGTCCCCCACCGTCCAGTCCCCCGCCGTCCAGTCCCTCACCGTCCAGTCCCCACCGTCCAGTCCCCCACCGTCCCGTCCCCCACCGTCCCGTCCCCCACCGACCCGTCCCCCACCGTCCGGTCCCCACCGTCCAGTCCCCACCGTCCCGTCCCCCACCGTCCAGTCCCCACCGTCCCGTCCCCCACCGTCCAGTCCCCCACCGTCCAGTCCCCCACCGTCCCCTCCCCCACCGTCCAGAATCTACCGTCCCCTCCCCACCGTCCTGCCCCCACCATCCCGTCCCCCTCCGTCCAGTCCCCCACCGTCCCGTCCCCCACCGTCCAGTCCCCCACCGTCCCCTCCCCCACCGTCCAGTCCCCCACCGTCCCCTCCCCACCGTCCCGTCCCCCACCGTCCCCTCCCCACCGTCCCGTCCCCCACCGCCCCCTCCCCCACCGCCCCCTCCCCCACCGTCCAGTCCCCACCGTCCAGTCCCCCACCGTCCAGTCCCCCACCGTCCCGTCCCCCACCGTCCGGTCCCCCACCGTCCGGTCCCCCACCGTCCAGTCCCCCACCGTCCAGTCCCCCACCGTCCCCTCCCTCACCGTCCCGTCCCCCACTGTCCAGTCCCCCACCGTCCAGTCCCCCACCGTCCCGTCCCCCACCGCCCAGTCCCCCACCGTCCACTCCCCCACCATCCCGTCCCCCACCGTCCAGTCCCCACCGTCCCCTCCCCACCGTCCCGTCCCCACCGTCCCCTCCCCACCGTCCCGTCCCCCACCGTCCCCTCCCCCACCGTCCAGTCACTCACCGTGCAGTCCCCCACCGTCCCGTCCCCCACCGTCCAGTTCCCACCGTCCCCTCCCCCACCGTCCCGTCCCGCACCGTCCCCTCCCCCACAGTCCAGTCCCCCACCGTCCCGTCCCGTCTCCACCGTCCCGTCCCCACTGTCCCGTCCCCCACCGTCCCGTCCCCCACCATACCGTCCCCCACCGTCCAGTCCCCACCGTCCAGTCCCCAACCGTCCCGTCCCCCACCGTCCAGTCCCCCACCGTCCCATCCCCCACCGTCCCCTCCCCCACCGTCCCGTCCCCCACCGTCCAGTCCCCCACCATCCAGTCCCCCACCGTCCCGTCCCGCACCATCCCCTCCCCCACCGTCCCGTCCCCCACCGTCCAGTCCCCCACCGTCCAGTCCCCCACCGTCCCGTCCCCCACCGTCCAGTCCCCCACCGTCCCATCCCCCACCGTCCAGTCCCCCACCGTCCCATCCCCCACCGTCCAGTCCCCCACCGTCCAGTCCCCCACCGTCCAGTCCCCCACCGTCCAGTCCCCCACCGTCCCATCCCCCACCGTCCAGTCCCCCACCATCCCATCCCCCACCGTCCAGTCCCCCACCGTCCAGTCCCCCACCATCCCGTCCCTCACCGTCCAGTCCCCCACCGTCCAGTCCCCCACCATCCCATCCCCCACCGACCCGTCCCCCACCGTCCCCTCCCCCACCGTCCCGTCCCCCACCGTCCTGTCCCGCACCGTCCCCTCCCCCACCGTCCCGTCCCCCACCGTCCAGTCCCGCACCATCCCGTCCCCCACCGTCCGGTCCCCAGCGTCCCCTACCCAGCGTCCCGTCCCCCACCGTCCCCTCCCCCACCGTCCCCTCCCCCCACCGTCCCGTCCCGCACGTCCCGTCCCCCAGCGTCCCCTCCCCACCTTCCCGTCCCCCACCGTCCCCTCCCCCACCGTCCCGTACCGCACCGTCCCCTCCCCGTCCCCCACCATCCCGTCCCCCACCTTCCCGTCCCCCACCGTCCCCTCCCCCACCGTCCCGTACCGCACCGTCCCCCACCGTCCAGTCCCCACTGTCCCGTCCCCACCGTCCCGTCCCCCACCGTCCCCTCCCCCACCGTCCCGTCCCCCACCGTCCAGTCCCGCACCGTCCCGTCCCCCACCGTCCCGTCCCCCACCGTCCAGTCCCCCACCGTCCCGTCCCCCACCGTCCGGTCCCCCACCGTCCGGTCCCCCACCGTCCGGTCCCCCACCGTCCAGTCCCCCACCGTCCCGTCCCCCACCGTCCGGTCCCCCACCGTCCGGTCCCCCACCGTCCAGTCCCCCACCGTCCAGTCCCCCACCGTCCCCTCCCTCACCGTCCCGTCCCCCACCGTCCAGTCCCCCACCGTCCAGTCCCCCACCGTCCCGTCCCCCACCGCCCAGTCCCCCACCGTCCAGTCCCCCACCATCCCGTCCCCCACCGTCCAGTCCCCACCGTCCCCTCCCCACCGTCCCGTCCCCACCGTCCCCTCCCCACCGTCCCGTCCCCCACCGTCCCCTCCCCCACCGTCCAGTCACTCACCGTGCAGTCCCCCACCGTCCCGTCCCCCACCGTCCAGTTCCCACCATCCCCTCCCCCACCGTCCCGTCCCGCACCGTCCCCTCCCCCACAGTCCAGTCCCCCACCGTCCCGTCCCGTCTCTACCGTCCCGTCCCCACTGTCCCGTCCCCCACCGTCCCGTCCCCCACCATCCCGTCCCCCACCGTCCAGTCCCCACCGTCCAGTCCCCCACCGTCCCGTCCCCCACCGTCCAGTCCCCCACCGTCCCATCCCCCACCGTCCCCTCCCCCACCGTCCCGTCCCCCACCGTCCAGTCCCCCACCGTCCAGTCCCCCACCGTCCCGTCCCGCACCATCCCCTCCCCCACCGTCCCGTCCCCCACCGTCCAGTCCCCCACCGTCCAGTCCCCCACCGTCCCGTCCCCCACTGTCCAGTCCCCCACCGTCCCGTCCCCACCGTCCCCTCCCCACCGTCCCGTCCCCCACCGTCCCCTCCCCCACCGTCCAGTCACTCACCGTGCAGTCCCCCACCGTCCCGTCCCCCACCGTCCAGTTCCCACCGTCCCCTCCCCCACCGTCCCGTCCCGCACCGTCCCCTCCCCCACAGTCCAGTCCCCCACCGTCCCGTCCCGTCTCCACCGTCCCGTCCCCACTGTCCCGTCCCCCACCGTCCCGTCCCCCACCATCCCGTCCCCCACCGTCCAGTCCCCACCGTCCAGTCCCCCACCGTCCCGTCCCCCACCGTCCAGTCCCCCACCGTCCCATCCCCCACCGTCCCCTCCCCCACCGTCCCGTCCCCCACCGTCCAGTCCCCCACCATCCACTCCCCCACCGTCCCGTCCCGCACCATCCCCTCCCCCACCGTCCCGTCCCCCACCGTCCAGTCCCCCACCGTCCAGTCCCCCACCGTCCCGTCCCCCACCGTCCAGTCCCCCACCGTCCCATCCCCCACCGTCCAGTCCCCCACCGTCCCATCCCCCACCGTCCAGTCCCCCACCGTCCAGTCCCCCACCGTCCAGTCCCCCACCGTCCAGTCCCCCACCGTCCCATCCCCCACCGTCCAGTCCCCCACCGTCCCATCCCCCACCGTCCAGTCCCCCACCGTCCAGTCCCCCACCGTCCAGTCCCCCACCGTCCAGTCCCCCACCGTCCCATCCCCCACCGTCCAGTCCCCCACCATCCCATCCCCCACCGTCCAGTCCCCCACCGTCCAGTCCCCCACCATCCCGTCCCTCACCGTCCACTCCCCCACCATCCCGTCCCCCACCGTCCAGTCCCCACCGTCCCCTCCCCACCGTCCCGTCCCCACCGTCCCCTCCCCACCGTCCCGTCCCCCACCGTCCCCTCCCCCACCGTCCAGTCACTCACCGTGCAGTCCCCCACCGTCCCGTCCCCCACCGTCCAGTTCCCACCGTCCCCTCCCCCACCGTCCCGTCCCGCACCGTCCAGTCCCGCACCATCCCGTCCCCCACCGTCCGGTCCCCAGCGTCCCCTACCCAGCGTCCCGTCCCCCACCGTCCCCTCCCCCACCGTCCCCTCCCCCACCGTCCCGTCCCGCACGTCCCGTCCCCCAGCGTCCCCTCCCCACCTTCCCGTCCCCCACCGTCCCCTCCCCCACCGTCCCGTACCGCACCGTCCCCTCCCCGTCCCCCACCATCCCGTCCCCCACCTTCCCGTCCCCCACCGTCCCCTCCCCCACCGTCCCGTACCGCACCGTCCCCCACCGTCCAGTCCCCACTGTCCCGTCCCCACCGTCCCGTCCCCCACCGTCCCCTCCCCCACCGTCCCGTCCCCCACCGTCCAGTCCCGCCCGCACCGTCCCGTCCCCCACCGTCCCATCCCCCACCGTCCAGTCCCCCACCGTCCCGTCCCCCACCGTCCGGTCCCCCACCGTCCGGTCCCCCACCGTCCGGTCCCCCACCGTCCGGTCCCCCACCGTCCAGTCCCCCACCGTCCAGTCCCCCACGTCCGTCCCGTCCCCCACCGCCCAGTCCCCCACCGTCCAGTCCCCCACCGTCCAGTCCCCCACCGTCCAGTTCCCCCACCGTCCCGTCCCCCACCGCCCAGTCCCCCACCGTCCAGTCCCCCACCATCCCGTCCCCCACCGTCCAGTCCCCACCGTCCCCTCCCCACCGTCCCGTCCCCACCGTCCCCTCCCCACCGTCCCGTCCCCCACCGTCCCCTCCCCCACCGTCCAGTCACTCACCGTGCAGTCCCCCACCATCCCGTCCCCCACCGTCCGGTCCCCAGCGTCCCCTACCCAGCGTCCCTTCCCCCACCGTCCCCTCCCCCACCGTCCCCTCCCCCACCGTCCCGTCCCGCATGTCCCGTCCCCCAGCGTCCCCTCCCCACCTTCCCGTCCCCCACCGTCCCCTCCCCCACCGTCCCGTACCGCACCGTCCCCTCCCCGTCCCCCACCATCCCGTCCCCCACCTTCCCGTCCCCCACCGTCCCCTCCCCCACCGTCCCGTACCGCACCGTCCCCCACCGTCCAGTCCCCACTGTCCCGTCCCCACCGTCCCGTCCCCCACCGTCCCCTCCCCCACCGTCCCGTCCCCCACCGTCCAGTCCCGCACCGTCCCGTCCCCCACCGTCCCGTCCCCCACTGTCCAGTCCCCCACCGTCCCGTCCCCCACCGTCCGGTCCCCCACCGTCCGGTCCCCCACCGTCCAGTCCCCCATCGTCCAGTCCCTCACCGTCCCGTCCCCCACCGACCCGTCCCCCACCGTCCCGTCCCCCACCGTCCAGTCCCGCACCATCCCGTCCCCCACCGTCCAGTCCCCCGCCGTCCAGTCCCTCACCGTCCAGTCCCCACCGTCCAGTCCCCCACCGTCCCGTCCCCCACCGTCCCGTCCCCCACCGACCCGTCCCCCACCGTCCGGTCCCCACCGTCCAGTCCCCACCGTCCCGTCCCCCACCGTCCAGTCCCCACCGTCCCGTCCCCCACCGTCCAGTCCCCCACCGTCCAGTCCCCCACCGTCCCCTCCCCCACCGTCCAGAATCTACCGTCCCCTCCCCACCGTCCTGCCCCCACCGTCCAGTCCCCCACCGTCCCCTCCACACCGTCCCGTCCCCCACCGTCCCCTCCCCACCGTCCCGTCCCCCACCGCCCCCTCCCCCACCGTCCCCTCCCCCACCGCCCCCTCCACCACCGTCCCCTCCCCCACTGCCCCCTCCCCCACCGTCCCGTCCCCCACCGTCCCGTCCCGTCCCGTCCCCACCGTCCAGTCCCCCCACCGCCCCCTCCCCCACCGTCCCGTCCCCCACCGTCCCCTCCCCCACCGCCCCCTCCCCCACCGTCCCGTCCCCCACCGTCCCGTCCCCCACCGTCCAGTCCCCCACCGTCCCGCCCCCCACCGTCCCGTCCCCACCGTCCAGTCCCCCACCGCCCCACCGTCCCGTCCCCCACCGTCCCCTCCCCCACCGCCCCCTCCCCCACCGTCCCGTCCCCCACCGTCCCCTCCCCACCGTCCAGTCCCCCACCGCCCTCTCCCCCACCGTCCCGTCCCCCACCGTCCAGTCCCCCACCGCCCCCTCCCCCACCGTCCAGTCCCCCACCGCCCCCTCCCCCACCGTCCAGTCCCCCACCGTCCCTCCCCAACGTCCAGTCCCCCACCGTCCAGTCCCCCACAGTCCAGTCCCCCACCGTCCAGTCCCCCACCGTCCCGTCCCCCACCGTCCAGTCCCCCAACGTCCAGTCCCCCACCGTCCCGTCCCGTCTTCCACCGTCCAGTCCCCCACCGTCCCCTCCCCCACCGTCCCGTCCCCCACCGTCCAGTCCCCCACCGTCCTGTCCCCCACCGTCCAGTCCCCCACCGTCCCGTCCCCCACCATCCAGTCCCCCACCGTCCCCTCCCCCACCGTCCAGTCCCCTCCGTCCAGTCCCCCACCGTCCAGTCCCCCACCATCCAGTCCCCTCCGTCCATTGCCCCACCGTCCAATCCCCACCGTCCAGTCCCCCACCGTCCAGTCCCCCACCGTCCCCTCCCCCACCGTCCTGTCCCGTCCCCCACCGTCCAGTCCCCCACCGTCCCCTCCCCCACCGTCCCGTCCCCCACCGTCCAGCCCCCACCGCCCCCTCCCCCACCATCCCGTCCCCCACCGTCCAGTCCCACACCGTCCAGTCCCCCACCGTCCAGTCCCCACCGTCCAGTCCCCTCCCTCCCATCCGCCACCGTCCAGTCTCCACCGTCCAGTCCCCTCCGTCCTGTCCCCTCCGTCCAGTCCCCCGCCGTCCCGCCCCCCACCGTCCAGTCCCCCACCGTCCCGCCCCCCACCATCCAGTCCCCACCGTCCAGTCCCCCACCGTCCCGTCCCCCACCGTCCAGTCCCCCACCGTCCAGTCCCCCACTGTCCCCTCCCCCACCGTCCAGTCCCCACCGTCCAGTCCCCACCGTCCCGCCCCCCACCGTCCAGTCCCCACCGTCCAGTCCCCCACTTTCCAGTCCCCACCGTCCCCTCCCCCACCGTCCAGTCCCCCACCGTCACCTCCCCCACCGTCCAGTCCCCCACCGTCCAGTCCCCCACCGTCCAGTCCCCCACCGTCACGCCCCCCACCATCCAGTCCCCCACCGTCCCGTCCCCCACCGGCCAGACCCCCACCGTCCCCTCCCCCACTGTCCCCTCCCCCACCGTACCGTCCCCCACCGTCCAGTCCCCACCGTCCAGTCCCCACCGTCCCCTCCCCCACCGGCCAGTCCCCCACCGTCCCCTCCCCCACTGTCCCCTCCCCCACCGTACCGTCCCCCACCGTCCAGTCCCCACCGTCCAGTCCCCACCGTCACCTCCCCCACCGGCCAGTCCCCCACCGTCCCCTCCCCCACTGTCCCCTCCCCCACCGTACCGTCCCCCACCGTCCAGTCCCCCACCGTCCCGTCCCCCACATCCCGTCCCCCACCGTCCCCTCCCCCACCGTCCCCTCCCCCACCGTCCCGTCCCCCACCATCCCCTCCCCCACTGTCCCCTCACCCACCGTCCAGTCCCCACCGTCCAGTCCCCCACCGTCCCCTCCCCCACCGTCCCGTCCCCGCCCCCACTGTCCCCTCCCCCACCGTCCAGTCCCCCAGCGTCCAGTCCCCACCGTCCAGTCCCCCACCGTCCCATCCCCCACCGCCCCCTCCCCACCGTCCCCTCCCCACCGTCCCATCCCCCACCGTCCAGTCCCCACCGTCGAGTCTTCCACCGTCCCGTCCCCTCCCCCACTGTCCCCTCCCCCACCGTCCAGTCCCCCACCGTCCAGTCCCCCACCGTCCAGTCCCCCACCGTCCAGACTCCACCGTCCAGTCCCCCACCGTCCCATCCCCCACCGCCCCCTCCCCACCGTCCCCTCCCCACCGTCCCATCCCCCACCGTCCAGTCCCCACCGTCGAGTCTTCCACCGTCCCGTCCCCTCCCCCACTGTCCCCTCCCGCACCGTCCAGTCCCCCACCGTCCAGTCCCCCACCTTCCAGCCCCACCGTCCCGTCTCCCACCGTCCCGTCCCCCACCGTCCAGTCCCCACCGTCCAGTCCCCCACCGTCCAGTCCCCCACCATCAAGTCCCCCACCGTCCAGTCCCCACCGTCCTGTCCCCCACCGTCCATTCCCCCACCGTCAAGTCCCCACCGTCCAGTCCCCCACCGTCCCCTCCCCACCGTCAAGTCCCCACCGCCCCCTCCCCCACCGCCCCCTCCCCACCGTCCCCTCCCCACCGTCCCATCCCCAACCGTCCAGTCCCCCACCGTCCAGTCCCCCACCGTCCCGTCCCCTCCCCCACTGTCCCCTCCCCCACCGTCCATTCCCCCACCGTCAAGTCCCCACCATCCAGTCCCCCACCGTCCCCTCCCCCACCGTCAAGTCCCCACCGTCCATTCCCCCACCGTCAAGTCCCCACCGTCCAGTCCCCCACCGTCCAGTCCCCCACCGTCCTGTCCCCCACCGTCCATTCCCCCACCGTCAAGTCCCCACCGCCCAGTCCCCCACCGTCCCGTCCCTCACCGTCCAGTCCCCACCGTCCCGTCTGCCACCGTCCCATCCCCCACCGTCCAGTCCCCACCATCCAGTCCCCCACCGTCCCGTCCCCCCACCGTCCAGTCCCCACTGTCCAGTCCCCCACCGTCAAGTCCCCACCGTCCAGTCCCCCACCGTACAGTCCCCACCGTCCCGTCCCCCACCGTCCCGTCCCCCACCGTCCAGTCCCCCACCGTCCAGTCCCCACCGTCCCGTCCCCCGCCGTCCCGTCCCCCACCGTCCAGTCCCCAACGTCTCCTCCCCCAACGTCCCGTCCCCCACCGTCCCCTCCCCCACCGTCCCGTCCCCCACCGTCCGCTCCCCCACCGTCCAGTCCCCAACGTCCCGTCCACCACCGTCCCCTCCCCCACCGTACCGTCCCCCACCGTCCCCTCCCCCACCATCACCTCCCCTACCGTCCAGTCCCCCACCGTCCAGTCCCCCACCGTCCCATCCCCCACCGTCCAGTCCCCACCGTCCCGTCCCCCACCGTCCAGTCCCCACCATCCCGTCCCCCACAGTCCCATCCCCCACCGTCCAGTCCCCACCGTCCAGTCCCCCACCGTCCCCTCCCCCACCGTCCCGTCCCCCACCGTCCAGTCCCCCACCGTCCAGTCCCCACCGTCCAGTCCCCCACCGTCCCCTCCCCCACCGTCCCGTCCCCCACCATCCCGTCCCCCACCGTCCAGTCCCCACCATCCCGTCCCCCACCGTCCCGTCCCCCACCGTCCAGTCCCCCACCGTCCAGTCCCCACCGTCCTGTCCCCCACCGTCCCGTCCCCCACCGTCCAGTCCCCACCATCCCGTCCCCCACCATCCCGTCCCCCACCGTCCAGTCCCCACCATCCCGTCCCCCACCATCCCATCCCCCACCGTCCAGTCCCCACCATCCCATCCCCCACCGTCCAGTCCCCCACCGTCCAGTCCCCACCGTCCAGTCCCCCACCGTTCAGTCCCCCACCGTCCTGTCCCGCACCGTCCAGTCCCCCACCGTCCAGTCCCCCACCGTCCCGTCCCCCACCGACCCGTCCCCCACCGTCCCCTCCCCCAACGTCCAGTCCCCCACCGTCCAGTCCCCCACCGTCCAGTCCCCACCGTCCAGTCCCCCACCGTCCAGTCCCCCACCGTCCAGTCCCCTACCGCCCTGTCCCCACCGTCCCCTCCCCCACCATCCCGTCCCCCACCGTCCAGTCCCCACCGTCCAGTCCCCCACCGTCCAGTCCCCCACCGTCCAGTCCCCACCGTCCAGTCCCCCACCGTCCAGTCCGCCACCGTCACATCCCCACCGTCCAGTCCCCACCGTCACGTCCCCACCGTCCCGTCCCCCACCGACCCCTCCCCCACCGTCCCCTCCCCCACTGTCCAGTCACCCACCGTCCCGTCCCCCATCGTCCCCTCCCCCACCGTCCCGTCCCCCACCGTCCAGTCCCCCACCGTCCAGTCCCCACCGTCCAGTCCCCCACCGTCCAGTCCCCACCGCCCAGTCCACCACCGTCCCGTCCCCACCGTCCAGTGCCCCACCGTCCAGTCCCCACCGTCCAGTCCCCCACCGTCCAGTCCCCCACCATCCCGTCCCCCACGTCCCGTCCCCCACCGTCCCGTCCCCCACGTCCCGTCCCCCACCGTCCGGTCCCCCACCGTCCCCTCCCCCACCGTCCAGTCCCCTACCGTCCCGTCCCCCACCGTCCAGTCCCCCGCCGTCCCGTCCCCCACCGTCCGGTCCCCCACCGTCCAGTCCCCCACCGTCCAGTCCCCGCCGTCCAGTCCCCCGCCGTCCAGTCCCCCGCCGTCCAGTCCCCCGCCGTCCCGTCCCCCGCCGTCCTGTCCCCCACCGCCCCCTCCCCCATCGTCCAGTCACCCACCGTCCCCTCCCCACCATCACGTCCCCCACCGCCCCTCCCCCACCGTCCTGTCCCGCACCGTCCCATCCCCCACCGTCCAGTCCCCCACCGTCCAGTCCCACAGCGTCCCCTCCCCACCGTCCCCTCCCCCACCGTCCCGTCCCGCACCGTCCCACCGTCCCCTCCCCCACCGTCCAGTCCCCCATCGTCCCCTCCCCAACGTCCCCTCCCCCACCGTCCCCTCCCCCACCGTCCCGTCCCCCACCATCCCGTCCCCCACCGTCCAGTCCCCCACCTTCCCGTCCCCCACCGTCCCCTCCCCACCTTCCCGTCCCCACCTTCCCGTCCCCCACCGTCCAGTCCTCACCGTCCAGTCCCCCACCGTCCAGTCCCTCACCGTCCAGTCCCCCACCGCCCCGTCCCCCACCGTCCCGTCCCCACCGTCCATCCCCCACCGTCCAGTCCCTCACCGTCCCGTCCCCCACCGTCCCGTCCCCCACCGTCCCGTCCCCCACCGTCCAGTCCCCCACCGCCCCGTCCCCCACCGTCCCGTCCCCACTGTCCATCCCCCACCGTCCAGTCCCTCACCATCCCGTCCCCCACCGTCCCGCCCCCCACCGTCCAGTCCCTCGACGCCCCGTCCCACACCGTCCAGTCCCCCACCGTCCAGTCCCCCACCGTCCAGTCCCCCACGGTCCCGTCCCCCACTGTCCAGTCCCCACCGTCCAGTCCCCCACCGTCCAGTCCCCCACCGTCCCGTCCCCACCGTCCCCTCCCCACCGTCCAGTCCCCACCATCCATCCCCCGCCGTCCCGTCCCCCACCTTCCCCTCCCCCACCGTCCCGTCCCCCACCGTCCCGTCCCCCACCGTCCCCTCCCCCACCATCCCCTCCCCCACCGTCCAGTCCCCACCGTCCAGTCCCCCACCGTCCCGTCCCCCACCGTCAAGTCCCACACCGTCCCGTCCCCCACCGTCCCATCCCCCACCACCCCTTCCCCACCGCCCCCTCCCCACCGTCCCCTCCCCAACGTCCCATCCCCAACCGTCCAGTCCCCACCGTCCAGTCCCCCACCGTCCCGTCCCCCACCTTCCCCTCCCCCACCGTCCCGTCCCCCACCGTCCCGTCCCCCACCGTCCCCTCCCCCACCGTCCCCTCCCCCACCGTCCAGTCCCCACCGTCCAGTCCCCCACCGTCCCGTCCCCCACCGTCAAGTCCCACACCGTCCCGTCCCCCACCGTCCCATCCCCCACCGCCCCTTCCCCACCGCCCCCTCCCCACCGTCCCATCCCCCACCGTCCAGTCCCCACCGTCCAGTCTCCACCGTCCTGTCCCGCACCGTCCCATCCCCCACCGCCCCTTCCCCACCGTCCCCTCCCCACCGTCCCATCCCCCACCGTCCAGTCCCCACCGTCCAGTCCCCCACCGCCCCGTCCCCTCCCCCACTGTCCACTCCCCCACCGTCCAGTCCCCACCGTCCAGTCCCCCACCGTCCAGTCCCCCACCGTCCAGTCCCCCACCGTCCAGTCCCCCACCGTCCAGTCCCCCACCGTCCAGTCCCCCACCGTCCCGTCCCCCACCTTCCCCTCCCCCACCGTCCCGTCCCCCACCGTCCCGTCCCCCACCGTCCCCTCCCCCACCGTCCCCTCCCCCACCGTCCAGTCCCCACCGTCCAGTCCCCCACCGTCCCGTCCCCCACCGTCAAGTCCCACACCGTCCCGTCCCCCACCATCCCATCCCCCACCGCCCCTTCCCCACCGCCCCCTCCCCACCGTCCCATCCCCCACCGTCCAGTCCCCACCGTCCAGTCTCCACCGTCCTGTCCCGCACCGTCCCATCCCCCACCGCCCCTTCCCCACCGTCCCCTCCCCACCGTCCCATCCCCCACCGTCCAGTCCCCACCGTCCAGTCCCCCACCGTCCCGTCCCCTCCCCCACTGTCCACTCCCCCACCGTCCAGTCCCCCACCGTCCTGTCCCCCACCGTCCATTCCCCCACCGTCCCGTCCCCCACCGTCCAGTTCCCCACCGTCCAGTCCCCACCGTCCAGTCCCCCACCGTCCCGTCCCCCACCGTCCCGTCCCCCACCGTCCAGTTCCCCACCGTCCAGTCCCCACCATCCAGTCCCCCACCGTCAAGTCCCCACCGTCCAGTCCCCCACCGTACAGACCCCACCGTCCCGTCCCCCACCGTCCCGTCCCCCACCGTCCAGTCCCCCACCGTCCAGTCCCCACCGTGCCGTCCCCCGCCGTCCCGTCCCCCACCGTCCAGTCCCCAACGTCTCCTCCCCCAACGTCCCGTCCCCCACCGTCCCCTCCCCCACTGTCCCGTCCCCCACCGTCCCCTCCCCCACCGTCCAGTCCCCCACTGTCCAGTCCCCCACCGTCCAGTTCCCACCGTCCCGTCCCCCACCGTCCAGTCCCCCACCGTCCAGTCCACACCGTCCAGTCCCCCAGTGTCCCATCTCCCACCGTCCAGTCCCCCACCGTCCAGTCCCCCAGTGTCCCATCTCCCACCGTCCAGTCCCCCACTGTCCAGTCCCCCACCGTCCCGTCCCCCACCGTCCCATCCCCCACCGTCCCCTCCCCCACCGTCCCGTCCCCCACCGTCCAGTCCCCCACCGTCCCCTCCCCCACCGTCCCGTCCCCCACCGTCCAGTCCCCCACCGTCCCCTCCCCCACCGTCCAGTCCCCCACTGTCCAGTCCCCCACCGTCCCGTCCCCCACCGTCCCGTCCCCCACCGTCCAGTCCCCCACCGTCCAGTCCCCCACCGTCCCGTCCCCCACCATCCCGTCCCCCACCATCCCATCCCACACCGTCCAGTCCCCACCGTCCAGTCCCCCACCGTCCCGTCCCCTCCCCCACTGTCCCCTCCCCCACCGTCCAGTCCCCCACCGTCCTGTCCCCCACCGTCCATTCCCCCACCGTCAAGTCCCCACCGCCCAGTCCCCCACCGTCCCGTCCCCCACCGTCCCGTCCCCACCGTCCAGTTCCCCACCGTCCAGTCCCCCACCGTCAAGTCCCCACCGTCCAGTCCCCCACCGTACAGTCCCCACCGTCCCGTCCCCCACCGTCCCGTCCCCCACCGTCCAGTCCCCCACCGTCCACTCCCCACCGTCCCGTCCCCCACCGTCCAGTCCCCCACCGTCCACTCCCCACCGTCCCCTCCCCCACCGTCCAGTCCCCAACGTCTCCTCCCCCAACGTCCCGTCCCCCACCGTCCCCTCCCCCACCGTCCCGTCCCCCACCGTCCGCACCCCCACCGTCCCGTCCCCCACCGTCCGCTCCCCCACCATACCGTCCCCCACCGTCTCCTCCCCCAACGTCCCGTCCACCACCGTCCCCTCCCCCACCATACCGTCCCCCACCGTCCCCTCCCCCACCATCCCCTCCCCCACCGTCCAGTCCCCCACCGTCCAGTCCCCCACCGTCCAGTCCCCCACCGTCCCATCCCCCACATTCCAGTCCCCACCGTCCAGTCCCCCACCGTCCCCTCTCCACCGTCCCGTCCCCCACCGTCCCCTCCCCCACCGTCCAGTCCCCCATCGTCCCCTCCCCCACCATCCAGTCCCCCACTGTCCAGTCCCCCACCGTCCAGTTCCCACCGTCCCGTCCCCCACCGTCCAGTCCCCCACCGTCCAGTCCACACCGTCCAGTCCCCCAGTTTCCCATCTCCCACCGTCCAGTCCCCCACCGTCCAGTCCCCCACCGTCCCGTCCCCCACCATCCCGTCCCCCACCATCCCATCCCCCACCGTCCAGTCCCCCACCGTCCAGTCCCCCACCGTCCCGTCCCTCACCGTCCCGTCCCCCACCATCCCGTCCCCCACCATCCCGTCCCCCACCGTCCCGTCCCCCACCATCCCGTCCCACACCGTCCCATTCCCAACGTCCAGTCCCCACCGTCCTGTCCCCCACCATCCTGTCCCCCACCGTCCCGTCCCCCACCATCCCGTCCCCCACCATCCCATCCCCCACCGTCCAGTCCCCCACCGTCCAGTCCCCCACCATCCCGTCCACCACCGTCCCCTCCCCCACCGTCCCGCCCCCACCGTCCCGTCCCCCACCGTCCCCTCCCCCACCGTCCCGTCCCCCACCGTCCCCTCCCCCACCGTCCCGTCCCCCACCGTCCCGTCCCCCACCGTCCCCTCCCCCACCGTCCAGTCCCCCACCGTCCCGTCCCCCACCGTCCCCTCCCCCACCGTCCCGTCCCCCACCGTCCCCTCCCCCACCGTTCCGTCCCCCACCGTCCCTTCCCCCACCGTCCAGTCCACACCGTCCCACCCCCGCCGTCCCGTCCGCCACCGTCCAGTCCCCTCCGTCCTGTCCCCCACCATCCCATCCCCCACCGTCCCGTCCCCCACCGTCCAGTCCCCCACCGTCCAGTCCCCCACCGTCCAGTCCCCACCGTCCTGTCCCGCACCATCCAGTCCCCCACCGTCCAGTCCCCCACCATCCAGTCCCCCCACCGTCCAGTCCCCACCGCCCAGTCCCCCACCGTCCCGTCCCCCACCGTCCCCTCCCCCACCGTCCAGTCCCCCACCGTCCAGTCCCCCACCGTCCAGTCCCCCACCGTCCAGTCCCCCACCGTCCAGTCCCCACCGTCCAGTCCCCCACCGTCCAGTCCCCCAGCGTCCAGTCCCCTACCGTCCTGTCCCCACAGTCCCCTCCCCCACCGTCCCGTCCCCCACCGTCCCGTCCCCCACCGTCCAGTCCCCACCGTCCAGTCCCCCACCGTCCAGTCTCCCACCGTCCAGTCCCCCACCGTCCAGTCCCCCACCGTCCAGTCCCCCACCGTCACATCCCCACCGTCCAGTCCCCACCGTCACGTCCCCACCGTCCCGTCCCCCACTGACCCCTCCCCCACCGTCCCCTCCCCCACTGTCCAGTCACCCACCGTCCCGTCCCCCACCGTCCCCTCCCCCACCGTCCCGTCCCCCACCGTCCAGTCCCCCACTGTCCAGTCCCCACCATCCAGTCCCCCACCGTCCAGTCCCCACCGTCCAGTCCACCACCGTCCCGTCCCCACCGTCCAGTCCCCCACCGTCCAGACCCCACCGTCCAGTCCCCCACCGTCCAGTCCCCCACCGCCCAGTGCCCCACCGTCCAGCCCCACCGTCCAGTCCCCCACCGTCCAGTCCCCCACCGTCCCGTCCCCCACGTCCCGTCCCCCAGCGTCCCGTCCCCCACGTCCCGTCCCCCACCGTCCGGTCCCCCACCGTCCCCTCCCCCACCGTCCCCTCCCCCACCGTCCCGTCCCCCACCGTCCCGTCCCCCACCGTCCAGTCCCCACCGTCCAGTCCCCCACCGTCCAGTCCCCCACCGTCCAGTCCCCCACCGTCCAGTCCCCCACCGTCCAGTCCCCCACCGTCCAGTCCCCCACCGTCACATCCCCACCGTCCAGTCCCCACCGTCACGTCCCCACCGTCCCGTCCCCCACTGACCCCTCCCCCACCGTCCCCTCCCCCACTGTCCAGTCACCCACCGTCCCGTCCCCCACCGTCCCCTCCCCCACCGTCCCGTCCCCCACCGTCCAGTCCCCCACTGTCCAATCCCCACCATCCAGTCCCCCACCGTCCAGTCCCCACCGTTCAGTCCAACACCATCCCGTCCCCACCGTCCAGTCCCCCACCGTCCAGACCCCACCGTCCAGTCCCCCACCGTCCAGTCCCCCACCGCCCAGTGCCCCACCGTCCAGTCCCCACCGTCCAGTCCCCCACCGTCCAGTCCCCCACCGTCCCGTCCCCCACGTCCCGTCCCCCACCGTCCCGTCCCCCACGTCCCGTCCCCCACCGTCCGGTCCCCCACCGTCCCCTCCCCCACCGTCAAGTCCCCTACCGTCCCGTCCCCCACCGTCCAGTCCCCCACCGTCCAGTCCCCCACCGTCCAGTCCCCGCCGTCCAGTCCCCCGCCGTCCAGTCCCCCGCCGTCCAGTCCCCCGCCGTCCAGTCCCCTGCCGTCCCATCCCCCACCGTCCAGTCCCCACCGTCCAGTCCCCCACCGTCCCGTCCCCTCCCCCACTGTCCCCTCCCCCACCGTCCAGTCCCCACCGTCCAGTCCCCCACCGTCCAGTCCCCCACCGTCCAGTCCCCCACCATCCAGTCCCCACCGTCCTGTCCCCCACCGTCCAGTCCCCCACCGTCCATTCCCCCACCGTCAAGTCCCCACCGCCCAGTCCCCCACCGTCCCGTCCCCCACCGTCCCGTCCCCCACCGTCCCGTCCCCACCGTCCAGTTCCCCACCGTCCAGTCCCCACCGTCCAGTCCCCCACCGTCAAGTCCCCACCGTCCAGTCCCACACCGTACAGTCCCCACCGTCCCATCCCCCACCGTCCCGTCCCCCACCGTCCAGTCCCCCACCGTCCAGTCCCCACCGTCCCGTCCCCCGCCGTCCCGTCCCCCACCGTCCAGTCCCCAACGTCTCCTCCCCCAACGTCCCGTCCCCCACCGTCCCCTCCCCCACCGTCCCGTCCCCCACCGTCCGCTCCCCCACCATGCAGTCCCCAACGTCCCGTCCACAACCGTCCCCTCCCCCACCATACCGTCCCCCACCGTCCCCTCCCCACCATCCCCTCCCCCACCGTCCAGTCCCCCACCGTCCAGTCCCCCACTTTCCCATCCCCCACCGTCCAGTCCCCACCGTCCAGTCCCCCACCGTCCCCTCTCCACCGTCCCGTCCCCCACCATCCAGTCTTCACCGTCCCCTCCCCCACCGTCCAGTCCCCCACCGTCCCCTCCCCCACCGTCCAGTCCCCCACTGTCCAGTCCCCCACCGTCCAGTTCCCACCGTCCCGTCCCCCACCGTCCAGTCCCCCACCGTCCAGTCCCCCACCGTCCAGTCCACACCGTCCAGTCCCCCAGTGTCCCATCTCCCACCGTCCCGTCCCCCACCGTCCCGTCCCCCACCGTCCCGTCCCCACCGTCCAGTTCCCCACCGTCCAGTCCCCCACCGTCCAGTCCACACCGTCCAGTCCCCCAGTGTCCCATCTCCCACCGTCCCGTCCCCCACCGTCCAGTCCCCCACCGTCCCGTCCCCCACCATCCCATCCCCCACCGTCCAGTCCCCACCGTCCAGTCCCCCACCGTCCAGTCCCCCACCGTCCCGTCCCCTCCCCCACTGTCCCCTCCCCCACCGTCCAGTTCCCCACCGTCCCGTCCCCACCGTCCAGTTCCCCACCGTCCCGTCCCCACCGTCCAGTCCACCACCGTACAGTCCCCACCGTCCCGTCCCCACCCCCCACCGTCCCCTCCCCCACCGTCCAGTCCCCCACCGTCCAGTCCCCACGTCCCGTCCCCCGCCGTCCCGTCCCCCGCCGTCCCGTCCCCACCGTCCAGTCCCCAACGTCTCCTCCCCCCAACGTCCCGTCCCCCACCGCCCCGTCCCCCACCGTCCCCTCCCCCACCATCCAGTCCCCCACCGTCCAGTCCCCCACCGTCCCGTCCCCCGCCGTCCCCTCCCCCACCGTCCAGTCCCCCACCGTCCCCTCCCCCACCGTCCCGTCCCCCTCCCCCGCCGTCCCGTCCCCCGCCGTCCCGTCCCCCGCCGTCCCGTCCCCCGCCGTCCCGTCCCCCGCCGTCCCGTCCCCCGCCGTCCCCTCCCCCACCGTCCCGTCCCCCGCCGCCCCCTCCCCCACCGTCCAGTCCCCCACCGTCCCCTCCCCCACCGTCCCGTCCCCCACCGTCCAGGCCCCACCGTCCCGTCCCCCGCCGTCCCGTCCCCCGCCGTCCCGTCCCCCGCCGTCCCGTCCCCCGCCGTCCAGTCCCCCGCCGTCCAGTCCCCCGCCGCCCCGTCCCCCGCCGTCCCCGTCCCTCCCCCACCGTCCCATCCCCCACCGTCCCGTCCCCACCGTCCAGTCCCCACCGTCCCGTCCCTCACCGTCCAGTCCCCCACCGCCCCGTCCCCCACCGTCCCGTCCCCTCCCCCACTGTCCCCTCCCCCACCGTCCAGTTCCCCACCGTCCCGTCCCCACCGTCCAGTCCCCCACCGTAAAGTCCCCACCGTCCCGTCCCCACCCCCACCGTCCCCTCCCCCACCGTCCAGTCCCCACCGTCCAGTCCCCACCGTCCCGTCCCCCGCCGTCCCGTCCCCCGCCGTCCCGTCCCCCACCGTCCAGTCCCCCACTGTCCAGTCCCCACCGTCCCGTCCCCCACCGTCCAGTCCCCAACGTCCCGTCCCCCAACGTCCCGTCCTCCACCGTCCCGTCCCCCACCATCCAGTCTTCACCGTCCCCTCCCCCACCGTCCAGTCCCCCCACCGTCCCCTCCCCCACCGTCCAGTCCCCCACTGTCCAGTCCCCCACCGTCCAGTTCCCACCGTCCCGTCCCCACCCGTCCAGTCCCCCACCGTCCAGTCCCCCACCGTCCAGTCCACACCGTCCAGTCCCCAGTGTCCCATCTCCCACCGTCCCGTCCCCCACCGTCCAGTCCCCCACCGTCCCATCCCCCACCGTCCAGTCCCCACCGTCCCGTCCCCTCCCCCACTGTCCCCCGTCCCCCACCGTC